>NW_027278781.1:0-7500 GCF_046629955.1 Centroberyx affinis
TTGATTTTGCTTTCTCTTCCTATTGATACGTTTCTGTCTTCTCTGCATTCGTTTAATCTCCTTCCCATTAGAGAGAGAGGGTCGACATTTTGAGACTTCAACTTGCGCCATCATTACCGACGTCCCTGGGTGTCCGCTAATGTCGCCAAAACCACTAAAACACATTGAAGTTAGGCTGGGACACCTTGGGGAACTGCGACTCCGCCTGAAAGAATGTCATTAGTATTGGTTGCAGTGGGGAGCTTTAGTGTCACAGGGTCTAAATGCCACCTCAATGAACTTCATTACAGAAAGTTTACAGAAAGAGAGTTTAGTGTCGCAAGGTCCAAATGTGTTCTCAGCTGATTTTATCCTATTGGTTTAAGTTTTAGCATCGCAGGGCCTAAATGCTTTCTCAGTGAATTTCATTGCGTTTGGTTTCGATAGAGAGTTTTTCTGTTACATGGTCTAAATTCTCTCCACCCTGCCGAGACATATTTTCAAAGGAAACTGATACGCGCCTTGATTTTCTGACCCCCTCATGCACCCCTCTCCATTTCGGTTTTCAATTTTTTTTCTCAGCTTGCTTTGGTGTGTTGTTGTCATCGCTGTGGCAAACACCACACACACACACACACACACACACTCTAGGGCCTTGGTGTTGTCCATACATTCTGTCTGTGTAGCAGTATGTTGCACCTGCTAAAGTCTTCCCTGGGGAACAGGATCTTGCTGTTAATGCCCCCCCCCCTCCATCTGCTTTTCAGACTCTGGTAATGGAACCTCTTCAGGCTGCACAATACCAAACACCCCCCTAACAATCACACACACACACACACACACACTGCAAACCCTTATTATGGCATGAGACCGTACTCATAATGGTTCTTTGACTAATACCTCTAAGGTACATTAGAAAGCTATAAACAGACTAACCAATGTGTCACCAGTAACAGTCTTTAAGAGAAAAAAACATGGCTGAACCAGCTTTTCAGTATGTTGCTCCAGGTATAAATATAAATTAAAGATAACTCCTGCATTCTCTAACACCTGATTAATGGAGTGATTTCAAGGACAAAGAGACTACCGAACCTGACTCGAGATGATGTGTTCAAAAGGGCCAATAACAAAGACCTCCAGTTTTTTTTTTTGTCTAAATTTGATGAGAGGAAATCCTGGGACATCCAGTCCTTGACATGGACTAGACAGTCATATAATACTGCCTATTCACTGGGGCTGTTGGAGTGGTTTCAGCATAGCAATGAAAGGACGGACAACAAATGAAAACTAGTACAAAGGAAGGATCAATGCAAGATGTTACCATGGATACCACTGTACTAATGCAGGATATATACGTGATGTAGGATGTTACCATGGCTACCACTGTAGTACTAATGCAGGATATATACATGATGTAGGATGTTACCATGGATACCACTATACTAATGCAGGATATATACATGATGTAGGATGTTACCATGGCTACCACTGTACTAATGCAGGATATATACATGATGTAGGATGTTACCATGGCTACCACTGTACTAATGCAGGATATATACATGATGTAGGATGTTACCATGGCTACCACTGTAGTACTAATGCAGGATATATACATGATGTAGGATGTTACCATGGCTACCACTGTACTAATGCAGGATATAAACATGATGTAGGATGTTACCATGGCTACCGTAGTACTAATGCAGGATATATACATGATGTAGGATGTTACCATGGCTACCGTAGTACTAATGCAGGATATATACATGATGTAGGATGTTACCATGGCTACTACTGTAGTACTACTGAAACATAGATGCAGGATGGAGGACTGCTACCACTGTATTATTTCTTTAGATAGATGCAGGATGTTGGACTGTTACCATGGCTACAACTGTAGTACTACTGAAGGATAGGGATACAGGATGTTGGATGTTACTATGGTTACCAATGTTGTACTGATACAGGATGTTGGACTGTTACCACAGCTACCACTGTAGTACTGATACAGGATCAATGACTGTTACCATGGCCACCACTATAGTACAGATTCAGGATAGGGGACCAGTAGCCTGTTACCATTGCTTGCGCTGTGTTTTGGTGTCCTTGGCTAAATGCCTGTCTATTTGGGGTCCTTGGCAAGAAAAAGTTTCAGAAGTCATGTGGTAATGCTGCAGCCTGTGCTGTAAAGTGTCTGTGGATGAAAGTGTTTTTTGATAAAAGGCATGCTGTGCCTGTGAAGTGGGCTAGTTAGCGGTTAGCCGGCATACTGGCTCAGTGTGTTCCCAGTTACCATAACCTGCTAGCTCAGTATGTCTCCTTCAACACCTTGACTCTGCGCTAATTGGGACAAACCCCCTGCAGTGTGACCCTCAAGGGGAGCCGTACTGGTGTTTGTGTGTGTGTGTGTGTGTGTGTGTGTGTATGTGTGTGTGTGTGTGTGTGTGTGAGCAGAGAGCGAGAGAGTGTAGAGACACAGAAAGAGAGATGGTATGTGTGCAATTAGCCGGGTTAAGAAGGCATCTATAATCTCTGAATCTTATATTGTTTTAAGGTAATCAGATATTTAATTTTTCTAATGTTTCTCTAATGTGATTTTTTTATCCCACAACCGTAATTGTTACCAATTTGTGTGATCCTCTTACATGTAATCTATTACCCCCCAACCTTAATGATTGCTCTTGGTATGATACATGCTAGAATTTTGCCATGAGACCAAAGGTTACCTGACCTAGATAAAAGTCCCATATCAGCTTACTGTGTTAGCCAGTGTGTGTGTGCGTGTGTGTTGCCAAGAGGAAGAGCTCCCGCTGTTTTCAACCCTTATGCAGAGTAATGCCGCTGTTTGTGTGTGTGTGTGTGTGTGTGTGTGTGTGTAACATCACTTATTAATGTAGCTGCATCCTTGAACCAATCTCCTCAGAGAGGAGCGGACTTCACGCTGGGTATCGCACCAACACACCCTCCCATGTCCTTTGCAATGACAGTTCAATACTTTTCTTCTTCCCCCTCTCTTCTTTCCACTCATCTGCTCTTTCTTCCTCTTCTCTGTTGTTCTTTAATCTCCTCTTCGGTTTGAGTTTGGGGCTTTCATTCAACTTTTTGTTTGGTTTAATGTCGTCTCTCACTTATTCTTGGACCCAAACTCAAGTCAGACTAGGACAGTCGTGTGAGGACACAAACTTAATTAAGTCAAGTTCTAATACAAGATAATATGGAGTAAAAGTTTTGGTATTTTTACAATCAAGGACTATAAAGGATAAGTTTGGTAATTTTGGATCTATATATAATTTGTCTGTAGTACTTGAACCCACAGAGAATATTGACTCCAGTCAGCTGTCAGTTGAAACGGCGAGTTCCTGTTGCTAGCCTCTTGCTGCTAACAACGAGTCCAAATCGTTCTCTACAGACTGGCTTTTTTGGAGATATTTTGACAAACCCTATTTATACTCACTGTTAGCAGTAAGAGGCCTAGCAACGGAGCTCACCGTTTCAACCAGCAACTGACTCGGGAGTCAATGTTCTCTGAGGGTCCAAGTACTACAGGTAGAGAGACAAACTAAATATTGGTTCAAAATCACCAAGCGTATCTTTTAAAAAGTACTATCATTTGGTTCGATTTTATGGTGTCAATCGCAGTGGTTCTCAACGTGTGGTCCGGGGTCCAGGGGTCCTTGAGGTGGTTCCAGGGGGTTCCTGGCAAATTGGTGAAGTGTTAAACTTCACCATTACTTCATTTACAAGAAGTTAACACAATTAGAGAATGTAGAAGACTGACTGTTTTGATCATAGTTTCACTGTTATCTCTCTGCCTACAATATATATAGTCATGGAATTCTGGACAAAATCATATCTATAACAATAAAAATCTTCTCAGATTTGTGTCTGAGAGACAAAATCTGTTCAAATGGGGGTCCGTGGCACTAATGTGTACTGAATTAGGGGACCTTGATATGAAAAAGGTTGAGAATCACTGATTTAGGGAGCCAATGCAAATTTATTTGTATAGCCCTTAATTGCTGTTACAATCTCAAAGAGCTTCATAAAGCCCCCATTATGAAAACATTAAATGAAAATGACACCTCTAACCTTAGATTCTCAATGAGAACAGGAGAAGGAATGAAAGGAAAACCAGCAGTCAGCCAAGGATTTAAATGTCCGACTATCCTTTAAAAAGTACCATTATATGATTTTACGGTGCCAATCATTTCATAAGAGTCGATCTCACTTGTTTTCAACTTTTGAAATGAAACCTTTCAAAGGTAGCTTCTGCCCCTCTGGGATAAACTTGATTTATAGCACTTTTCAAACCAGTTACAAAGCTTTTTACAAGCCGTAAATAAAAAACAGCAACATATAAATCAACAGCAAAAGCAGTGAAAGCAAAGTCAGAAATATAAAAGCACGGTAAGAAACATAAAAAGGAGGTCAAAACTATTCATTAAGGTCATTACATAAAAGCAAGTCCATAAAAATGAGGTTTTAAGAAGTGATTTCATTTCAGGATGGTAAGGATTGAACAGCCCGAGCTCCTCAGGCAGGTCGATGCAAAATCCAGGAGTCCCGATGGCAAAGAACTGATCATCCTGTTTTAAAGAAGACTTTAATGTTTAAGGATGTTTTCATGATCCTTGAATCTAGCATCATTAAGACATTAGTATGACTTATTATGAGTTTTATTTCCGTTTACATCAGTGCATTTTACAACAAGGCTTGATTTGTTCCCTTTTGTTAGTATTTACTCAATGGTTTACATTCATTTCATTACATTTATGTCATTGTAGTTCCAATGGGTTAAGACATTTCCAAAAAGCTTATTTTACATGTATACAAGCCCAAACTTGTTGTAACAAAAAATTAAAAATTGTATTATTTAAACATTTTACACTTTGGCTTTTCAGAAATTAAGATGTATCATCTGACAATTCATGTTAAAAAAATGAGAACAAAGAGGGGAACAAAAAGGACAGATGAAATATGACAGGAGAATCAATAAACTCATAATGTTGCAAAATCTAAAGTCATATAATGGATGCTAAAGATAAAAAAAAATGCAATAACAGAGATATTAAATGGATATGAAAATATAGCAAATGAAAGATATGAACAGTGTCAGTTTGTAAAATTACGAATCTGACGGCTGTGTGTGTTTGGATTTCTCTGGGGGGATGCATTAGGCTTGAGAGTCTTCAGTCTTTTATATCCCTAATCTTTTAGATTAGTTTCAATGCATTTCTGCATCTGAGAGAAACAGCAAACAAATGTGATGAGGTAGATTTGAACCGACAACACTCAAGTACATGGCGTCTTCTGCATCACTGAAACACTCGTTTTCATTTACTTTTCTTACATTTTAAAAATTAAACTGATGCTCTTATCCAGTGAGACTGTAGGATAAGCTTCAATTCCTTGATCCACCAACATGACACCCAACCAAAAATAAGCAGTGCATTTTGGATCACACTGACTGGACCAGATCTGATAATACTGGTTTGCAGATACATCGGTCTACTCTACTGTGTGTGTATGTGGGTGTGTGTGTGTGTATGTGGATATCAGTGTAGGTATCCACCATTCTGCTAAAGCCCCTATGTGTAAAATAGATTCAAGATTCAATACTTTACTGCCATTTCAACAGAGTTGATTGGAATTTGTCTTAGTGAGCTCACTTAAACACAGACAAACACATAGAACCACTCACTTAAAAAACACATAATACATTCAAAAAAAAGTGTAAAACATACTTACATACACATATACATACATATTTACCTCATTACATCATTCTCAACTTAATTTTGATAGCATAGCTGTAGAAAAATAAGACCATCGTGGTGAAAACTGGTTAATTCTATGTGTGTACTGTATGTGCACATTGTATTTGTCCCAGGGACAAATTTGGTTCCAACTGTTCAGGGCTGACTTACAAAGATAGAGCCTCAACCAAAACAGAAACTCACTTTGAGCAGGACTCACTTTGAATTACTCTGCTTGTTTGTATGGAAACAAACACACAGACAAATCCACATGCTGTACAGTCCCACAGCGCCTAGCTAGGTGTGTAGCATCAACTGTTGCTGTAGTTGAAGTTGCTCCAGTCCTGGAACAATCCGGATAACTTAGCTACGCTAACGATAAAAACGGATTTGACATCAAATTGAAGCTTGAAGCTTGTGCTCCAAAATAGGGATGTATTGGCATGTTTACCAATAGGCTGTGAAAGTTAGATTCGTCAAACCTGGCTAACAGCTTGCGATGCATTATGGGAGAGAGAAATGTATAGTTTTAGCAATCTGTCTTCTCACTTCAGCAATGGTGGAACAGGTTCTAAAGGCCAAAGGGACTGACGCTCCAAATGCTGGTCCAAGTTCAGAGGAAGACATGAAAATGCTCTGTTGTCTTTCTGGACATCATTGGCCCCCTTTACACCTTGCATTAAAATGCGTCTCGTATCCAGATTGTATCTAGATATGATTTAACCTGATTACATTTACACCTCGTATTAATATGTGTCTCCAGTGTCCACATTGAGATCCAATTGAGATCCGATCGCTCTGTCCAGCTCAAACAACCGAACGTCACATCCTCCTCTCGTTTGCACGGGTCCAAAAAAAAAAAAAAAAGATGATACCCATCCGTGAAGCCGCGCTATTGTATGGACTTATGCTTGCTTTTGGAGGCGGGGGAAGAAGCCGTCTTCAACAACTGTAATGCCGAAGACGAAAGTCACGCGCGATTACATATTTCCGCCCACGTAGTTGTTGTATGTGGATTGAAAACGCAATTGCATTTCCACTTGTGTTCAATGTGGTCACAATGCATCCCTGACCACCTCCGGAGGTGGCCGATCGGATCGCAATCCGTCCTCGATGCGTCTCGGGTGCATTTCCACTTGTGTTCAGTGTGGTCACAATGCGTCCCTGACCACCTCCGGAGGTGGCCGATCGGATCGCAATCCGTCCTCGATGCGTCTCGGGTGCATTTCCACTTGTACTTTCATGTGGTCAAGCACTATCCGATTGCGATCCGATCACCCAAAACGCATTTTAATGCAAGGTGTAAAGGGGGTAATTATGTCTCAATGAAATCTCCACATAGCACACGTTAAGTTTCAGGATTGGTCGTACGGTCTGAAATCGCTTATCGCAGGTTTAAGCAAAGCGCCTTCGGAAACGAGGCAGAAGCACTTTACAAGAGCGCTAATAAGGCCTAGCTCTTTGTAGCGGCCTCTATTTTGAATCAAAGCGTTTTTTCCATCGACATTCCCCCCCCTCACCGGCCGAAAGATTTCACTCTCACTTTACTCCCTTCAGGACTGAAGACCCGGTAAGGGGAGTTATTAAGAAGCGGTGCAACTTTCCTAAGTGGCCGGCGAGCGGACGGGAGTGTTTGATGGGTAAATTGGGAGCCGTGGGGGCCGGGGACTCCACAGCCTTGAGACTCAGCGCCACGCCGCCGCCGAACAATCTGTAATTGGCACCAAATAGAGACACCCGACTGTCACCCATAAGGAGAGCC
>NW_027278781.1:12500-44303 GCF_046629955.1 Centroberyx affinis
TGTGTGTACGCCCATGTATGCGCATGTGTGTGTTTGTGCAGGTATGTGTGTGTATGCGTGCAAATATGAACTTGCATTTGTTTGTGAACACATATGTGTGTGTGCGTGCGCGTGTGTGTGTGTGTGTGTGTGTGTGTGTGGACTGTGGGCCTACCTGTGATACCTCCAGCAGCGTTGGTAATGAGCTCATTGATTGAGGTTGTTAATTAAGACCAGTTTTTAATTAATCATGTTCCCTGAGTCCGCCTGTTATAAATTATTCCTGACAGATAGACAGTTGTTTTCTACACGGCAGATGTCGCAAAGTTTTCTGGCCTTGTTTTCATCTAAGCCTAAAAACAAAAAAAAAACAAAAAAAAAATGAAAGGTGCAATTTGTAATCGCAGTCTTGCACCCCCTGTTGAAACACTTTCGCCCAAAAATTGTTTTTGTTAAGTTTTAATTCACTGGAATGAAAACAGTTGTTGAATGAAAACATTTATAAATATTCTAGATATCTTATAAATATTCTAGATAGTCTAAATATTCTAGACTAGAATATTTATAAATATTCTAGTCTATAAAGGTCTTGTTTTCAGTTGTCATTTTTTTTTTGTAAATTTGAACATTTGTGTAAAACACTTTTCAAGCACATACAGAATATGGGAATATGTGCAATTGTGTGTCTAAAATCCTCGATTTAAAATCTTATATTCAGCTGTGCATTGTCCATCTTTTGCACTTCTTTACTCGGCTAATTGTGCTTTACAAAAGGCCAACTTTCTCTAGCGCCACACTGAATGTATGTCCTTCTAGACAAAAGTGTCAGCTAAATGCTTGAATTGCAATTGTAATGCTATGAAAGGAAAATATTTCACCAGTTTCAGAGTGCTTTTGTTAAAGAGAGTCAGGAGGGACACTATGATACTTCTTATATTGAAAAGGCTTAAACAGGCATTATTCTATAATTACGGTGAAGGCCTTGACACACAAGAAACATTTTGTTGTGAAACTCGCAAACAAATATATGTTTAAAGCTAAGAAAGGGCTTCACCACTTTGTATTTTCATTAAACAAATGCATTTCCTGTGGTTTATCTGGCAGGCAGGGAGATGGAAAGCATTCGAAGAGAAGAAAACAATTCCTTAATTTGTCTGAGGCTAAATAAAACTCACTTGTTCTTTTCCCGGGGTTGCACTGACGTGTTTACAAAGAAAGCTTTTTTGTTGCTTTTTATGTTCTCTGCTTTTCTTAATGGGCTGTCTTTTCTCTGTCCAAATGAGGTTTTACTGGGGAATCAAGAGCGAGTATTTATCAAAAGAAGGGAATGCCCTCCTACATCCCTCCTCTTCTCCCCTTTCATCTCCTCTCGTATCCTCTACCCTTCCCTCCTTTCCTCTGTCCTCCCCTCCTCTCCTTTCCTATACCATCTCATCTCCTTTCCCCTCTTTTCCACTCATCTTGCCTCCTCTGATTTCCTTCCCTTTCATCTCCTCTGATGTCTTTTCCCCCTCCCCCTAAGCAAAAATAGTACTGTATAGTAACCAGTAAATGGTTCTTTATGTTGTACCATAGCAGAACGCCTTTTGATGCTGCAAGGAACTTTTTTAGAAAGGTTCTCTATAGCAACGTGCTCACATGGTTCTACATAGGACCTTTATGGTGCTGCAAAGAACCCTTTAAAGATTGTATGAAATTAATAAATACATTTTAAGAACCACCCTTTATTCTGGTTTATCTTTTATTTTTTAACAAATCAGAGGGTCCTTTGACTTATTACGGATCTATATACAGTAGGACCAACACCCTGACCAAAGAATCTTTGAAGAACCTTTCTTGAAGAACTGTAATGATTTAAAGAACCCAAACTCAGCATTCTTAAAGAGTTCTTTATGCCACCAAAAAGATCCAATGTAGAACCTTTTGAGCATGGTGCTATAGGGAACCTCTCTAAACCCTTTCTTAATGGTTCTAAATGGTCCTGTGTAGAATAATTTGAGCACAGTGTTATAGAGAGTCTTTCTAGGCTTCGAGCCTCTCTTCTCTTTTATGGTACAAGGTTAAAGACATACTGAGCAGGATTCCCCTTGAAATAGCAAAAACTCATCCAAAAAATGATCCTACTCAGTCATTACCTATGGCCCATTGGTAGTCTGTGATGGTGTCTGTGTCTGCAGAGACCCTGCCTTCAGTGGGTGTGTACGCCTGCAACCGATACCACTGCTAAATGGTTTTATATCTAAAAGCCACGCTGGCTACGGTAGCGGTCCCAAACTCTAATACAGAGTAACTTCCGGTCAGAGCGATAGTGTGTCGTGAGCTGGCAGCCAGCTAGAAAAGCTGATTGCAAAGCTAACTGGCACCTACCTGTCCAACAGAAAACAGGCCAACTGTGCTTCGCTCTTTAATACTCTTCCTCTCCTTCAATACCTGCCAACGAGTGAAAGCCAACCCCAGATTCACTTTCGTTTTGGAAGTCTTGTCTGCTTGGCATTTCGTCTCACTGTACTTTTTTTTCTACTTTTTTACTGTACCGTTCTGGCAACCATGTTCTGTGCTTCGGGTCTTGTTGAGCTAGGGAGGAGAAGTCAACTTTGAAAGTTGCGTTTACAACCCACAACCGGCAAAATCCTACTCAGTATGCCATTTTCTGGACGTATATAGAACCCTTTTTGTTAAGAGTGTATCTATCTTTGATTCATTATGGTTCCATGTAGAATCACTCACCTAAACAAAGAACCCTTGAAGAACATTCCCTTGGTGTAGGCTTTGTTTGTCCTTTATCCGCTGGGAAATTAAACATGCCGTTGTTGTCTCTTTCCCTCCTGCTTTCTCCGAATATACAGAAGCAATTTGAAGGTGACATCTTCATCACTTTCTCACGCTTGGGCTGAATTTAGAATCTCAAAGTGATTTGAAAGTCAGGGCTGTGTCTTTTTAGAGGCTTATTTCACATGTTTATGGACTGCGCAGGAATTGGAGCAATAAGAACCAGCGGAACAGTTTATATCATCATGATTGCTTCTCTTACGAAAAGTGAAAAACGATCTCCAGCACCCAAAATGACAAAGTGTCCAAGTTAAAAATGGGCTGGTGCGAAGTAAGCCTCAGTGAGTCGGTGTGTGAGATTCTGCAAGATACTGCCTTTTGCGGTGTATCACAGCATTTACAGAAGCTTGTGTTAGTTCACTTTCTACAACCCGTCCTTCGAGAGTGTGTGAGAGTGTGTGTGTGTAAAGCAGCAGGCCATAGTGTTAACAGGATTAGCATGGTAGTGGCATCTGTGTCAGAGAGCACACGACTACCAG
Organism: Centroberyx affinis; assembly: GCF_046629955.1. Classification (NCBI taxonomy): domain Eukaryota; kingdom Metazoa; phylum Chordata; class Actinopteri; order Beryciformes; family Berycidae; genus Centroberyx; species Centroberyx affinis. The sequence continues at coordinate 15,788 of NW_027278781.1, forward strand.
ACTCAATACTGCAGCGACACACGGCACACTGAGCGAGACGGCAGCAAGACGCTACCATTGCAGCATTTTGGCTGAAATATATTTGTCACACTGGTTAAAGAGGTTAATTCTGGTTTGACTTCTATGTCTCATCCAGTTTTTGGTTCTTGTGAAGGTTAAGCAGGTCTTATTTGGATACTTCATTCATGATAACAGCGCTAATGGTAAGCAGTGATCCTACTGACCTAAATTTGGCTAATTTGGGCTGTCATGGCATGTTTTGCTGAATGAATATAGAGGACACTACTGTAGGTGAATTGCTAGCTTTATAGGAATAACCCACAAAGGGGCCGTTGCTAATGCTCTGAGTCTGATATCATCGGTGCAATGATCATGGGTGTGCACTTACTCTGAAAACACACTTGGGTCAAACTGCATTGCGGCTAGAATATGCCTGGCAACACCTGAACTGTCTCGATGCAGTAAACACCACCCATCTGGTATGTGAAGCAGGTTGAAGCAAATGCTAAAAAAGTATTTACCTAAACCATTTGATCCAGGTGTACAGTGAAACCCGGCTTAAGAGTGAGAGGACTGGTTGAGAAACCGCTGTGATTAGTTTCTTCCTCAGTGACAAATGGAGCCATCCAAGAAGTCCCACTTTCTACTACTTGTGCTGCATGCGTGCTGCGATACTGTTATGCCGGTCCACCCTTAAGATTAATTGTATGTATGATAATGTTTACATGTGGTTCATTTTTAGCGGTTGCTAATTCTCCTAAGGAATTCTATTCATGTTGACATTTCTGGCACATTTTATCGATGCACTCAGATAAGAATTTGCCTGCTGAAGCGTATGGCGAGAACTACATGGAGATGTCAGTGGGCTTTTGATCTTATTGATTATTTTACCACTGGCATCCTTCCACATTCTCTCCTGGGAGAGATGGAATCATTCTCAAATAAAATGGCAAACAAAATAGATGTGAAACCCTTTTTGGTTTGACTGAAATAGTCCAGGGAATTCAGCAGTCCACAGGTTTCACAATATATTTGTTTACTCCTGTTCAGAAAACAGTGAGGGGGAAAAATGTATGTTCAAGTACAATTGCATTTAGATCATACTACATTTTTATTCATTTTGAAAACACCAAAATCAGTAAAATAAAATGTCTTTGTGCAGATGAACCATGATGCAAATTGACCACTGATAGACAAATCAAGCAAAATCCAGTGTTGATCATGGTTCCAGTGCATATACTGAAGTGCGAGGTTGGGGATTCATACAATATTCTGCTGCTGTGAGAGAATTATCCCATTCATTATGGATCAAACTATTGAGCTGTGGACTTAGTTTGGGAGACAAAAGCACAAGACTTTGGGGCATGTTTCTGGCAAGATATGAATGTAGAGCAGTTTCCATTGGGGTCTGCATGAGGAATGATATATTCTCCACTTCACACTATTTCATGCACACACACACACACACGCACACACACACACACACACACACACACACACACACACACATACACCTCCTGCTGGTAGCAAAGACGGGATTAGCCCACTCACCCCCATTTTTCTTTCTTTCACCAATCATTCACTCTCTCTCGTTTCTCTCTCTCGTCCAATCACTTTGTCTCTCTCCTCCGCACAATTCCAGCTACATTCCCCATTTTCATGATTTTATTCCTGACTCCCCAGTTACGCACGCACACACAGACACACAAACGCACACACCTCCTCTCCTACACCCCTAACTCTCTCCCCAGGGTGCCATAGTAACTCAGTGGGGGGGAAGCGTCACCCCTGCCTTATTCCTCTGTGCAACCACACCCCCTTCCACTTCCTGCTTCTCCACCACTCACATATCTTGTCTGCCGAGCGAGCCTATCCCCACATCCACTTCACCTGCAGGTCCCCCCAGCTCTCGGCCAATAGGAATCCTTGGTTTCTACGTCACAGCAGGGGGTGTAAAGCTGCTCAGCAACAATGAGGGAAAAAAGAGAGATCGTAGTAAAAACGGTGACCTAGTTTTTTTCTTAAACACCCCCCCTCCCCTCTTAAATTCTCTCTCTTCTGTAAGTGGAAAAAACCTCTTCAGAAAACACCAGCATGCTTCTCACATCCTCTCCAGGCTGAGTAGGCTCTAGGAGACAGAGGAAGGTCTAATTGTAAAGGGTTTTAATAAGGTGAACCACACTCCAACATACAATTATATTGCACAGACTACATTGTCTTTTTTTAATCTTTTTTTTTTTTTTACTGTAAAACTAGCATTTTTTAAGAGCGAACATTTTTCAAACACAACTCTTCTTTTACAACAAGGCAGTTTGAGAGCACATTCATCTTTCCACAGACACACACACACACACACACACACACACACACACACAATATTTTGGAGCATGCCTTAGATCAGAGGTTTTTTCTAGCCCTGGACTCAAACTGAGTAAAATTAGCCTCACCCTGGGACCCACGCTTATTACTAGCACTCTCGTCATGTGGCGACCCATCAGAAAAAGGCCTGTGACCTATTTTGGGTGCTGATGCAAAGTTTAAGAAAGGTTGCTTTATGTGATTAATTAAATCAACATGAAGGGATGACTTCAGTCACTTTTGTCTTCACGGGAACATGTTGTGCTAGTCTGAAACTAACTAAATATTGATCCTGTTCAAATAAGAGTTGTTACATGTCATCTGAAACCAGTATGACATCATTAAATCCAAATAGGTCTTATTAAAGAATGTCATGGACATCTGAAGGAGACTTAACCCCCCCTACTCCCCCCTCAAAGTTAGATTTAGGGTGTTTTCACACATAGTCCTTTTTAAATGAACCAAACTCAGTCCTCTTTAAGTGAACCAAAAAGTGAGAAAGGTTATCTTTGTGTTCATATTGTAAATCCTCTTGAAGGAGAACTCTTTTTCTGGTCGACTGAAGTTTTGATGGTGTCCGCTTTCTGGTCACACCATAGCTCCTTCAGAACTCAGACCCCTGTTGTGTCCTATTGTAAACCCTGGCTTTCACTTGATCTGATAATTGGATTGGGTTGTGGAGTTTGTCCTCATTCCAAATGTCAAGAAGTGGTCTCCTCTTCTGCCTGCTCAACTGCCCCACCAGCAGCCATCGTGCAGTTTGTTTTTAGCTGCTCCAGAGTTACTGTGACTGGTCAGTGCGTGGCAAGCATTGACAACCAAAAAGGTTACGCAAAACTAGGGCTGGACGATATGGTTGAAATCAATATCACGATAATCATAAGGATTTTTTTTTATATCGATATATATGACGTTATGGCTCACATAAGAGAAATCACGTTAAATAATCAAATGAATGTTCATCATATATAACCGAATGGTAATGTTTAGTGTGATGTCAAACTAAACTGAAATTTTCACATAATATTCCTACCATACTTCATTTTGTCTGAGTTTCTAAATAAAATTAGCTTGTTCTCATCAGTTCAGACAGCAGAACTGTGCGTCTCGATATCCCAAAATCACCATATCATCACAATATAATCCCACTGAAATACGATAAACGATAATATTGAATTATCGTCCAGCCCTACACAAAACAAAGTGAACTAGGGCTGTTTTTTATTCATAATGCACAAATCAATCGGACCCTGGAGGGAACTCAAAACAAACCATACTCCACCACCTCTCAGTGAGGTTTGACCTCAGCTCGCTTCAGACAGGTCTGAGTTAATTTGGAGTGTTCACATATGCACAAAAAATGCTGACTGAGTTCACTCGAGTGGCCGAAACCACCTAATAGGAGCAAGGATTTATAGTTAAGGTTAAGCCCTCACAGTTTTCTTAAAGACAGTAATGTTAAAAGAAGGGGAAAACATTTGCTGAAGGCAGGGAATAACACAACACTAGGTAGGGGAGTGTGCTTTTGCAGAATCTGGAGTTGAAGTTTTTGTAATCATGACGTACTGGCGTGCATTATGCTTAGTTCATACCTGTGCACCGCTGAGCCTATTAAGGGGCTATGGTGGGGCCTCCTGTTGTTGCACTCATTCCCTGCCAACAGGGAACCTAGGATACATGCATAACAAATCTTCTTTTTCAGTTAGGCTCTCTTTTCACCAAGTAAGTGAATATAGCATCACCTCAAGGAGGCTTGTGCAGCAGGCTTAGAAGGAAAAGGATGATTACATACCATGAGACTTCACAGACAGTAAAATCCCTTACTTTTACTGAAGCACCCTTGAGCAACGTACAAACAATGGTTATACCCCTAGTGGAACTGGCACTAGGCAGTTTAACCCCTTGGCATTACAGGCTCTGATCTCTATGATCCAATGAGACAAGTGTTGCTTAGACGGTGGCTTGTCCTGGGCAGGGCTAGCAAAGCAGACAAAGCCTGGAGATGTGTGTGTGTGTAGAGCTATGTTTGCATGCACGGAGTAGTCCAGCTATACTCAGGTTAAGGTCTTATTCCGGTTAAGCTGTTTACATCAACCTTTGATACCCTCTTGATATTAATAAGCCAGTTTTAACAGAATATTACCATCTACCTGTGGTGTCCCATCCACACATAGAACAATCCAGTATCCATTAAAAGTATGAAAAGCTCCAGCTACCCTCTCTGACTGAGCAATATTAGGTTACATCTAGTACAGGGTGACAATAAACAGAAGTGAAAGCAGTAAGATGTTTCCATGCCACAGTAATGTGTTTAATATGGGATTAAACCAGGCATTTTAACTAGGTTTATTTCACTTGGGATATAAGCTTACCCATGATACTTTAACCTAGTATTGACATTTATCTGCATTGACCAAAACAGTTTTACTTGAGTAACTGTATTAGAGGACTACTCTTTCAGGTAGTTTGGCCCATTGGTCATCTTATCCAATATGTGGATAGTATCATCTGTGTGTTTCTGGATAGCTCTGCCTAATGCACATTCTAATGCTTTAGCATACAGTATAAGTCATCAATGGTGACTAGTATTATCCTAAAAATGAGAAAATGAGAAAATGAGGCTGAATGGTTAGTTAGTTTTAATGACAGGTGTCTGAACCTGTCAGGCTAGGATTGATGAAATAAAAATACAATTCAACAAAAAGAATGCACTTGCCAGAAGATCACACTCGACTTTGAGCATAAGTTTCGCATTGTGGATTCGTAATGGACCTCACTAATGATGAAAATTGAGATTTTGTTTTCAGAAGTTATGAATCCACAGGCCAAAGAATATAAACCAATGCCAACTTTGGATTGTCAAAAGGTTTATCTTCATACTTTGAATAATGCTAATCACCTACATGTACTTAACAAACTGTATGCTAAAGCATTAGCATGTGCACCAGACAGAACTATTAAATGTAGACAATGATGTACACTGTAGAGGCAATAATCCCTTTCCTAACACCACATATCAACCTATACGGACCTTTCTGATCTAGTCTTGTCAAGGCCTGTCTTCCCACTATATGTCCGCTCATACTCCTCCCTGACTACTGGCTCCATCCCTCTTGCCCTCAAACTTGCTGCCTTAAAAAACCTGGGCTCGGACTCCCCTCTTAGTAGGTGGGAAATCAGCATGTTGGCCTTCTGCTCTTTCCTGGCCAGGAGACTGATATTGTTTAAATGTAAAGACCCTATTCCACCAACATATAGTCACTGGATCAGGGAAGTCATGTACCGTCTTAAATTGAAGAAGATTAGATATACTCTACTAGGAGATATCATATCATATTTGGCACCCTTTCTTAACCTTTGTTGAGGATATGGAAGCTGACATCATGATAATGTAACCAATTTTTCTGTCATTTCATTCTATTTGTGTTATTTATTTTCCTTTTATGGATGTCTGGCTATGTATAATGTTTATATGTATATGACTGGTATTTGGGGGCTAGGGGGTGGGGGATTCGATTAAGTTTCTTTTTCTTTTTCTGTTGGACCTGTTTGGACCTGTGATATAATGTGGAAAATTAAAATAAAAAAGACCCTGATCAAAAAAAAAAAAAAACCTGGGCTCAATCCAGACATCCCCAGTAATTCCAGACCGATCTCCAACATACCCTCGCTGTCTAAAATACCGGAACGTGCTGTTATATAACCTGTGAGAAACCATTCCAATCCGGATTTAGATATAAACACAGCACGGAAACAGCCCTCCTTAAAGATACCAGTGACCTACTCCTCTCCTCTGGGAAGAGGAGTAGGTCAGTAGGACACTCTTCTTGTCCTTCTCCCTATTTTAATTTTGGTAACACTTTACAATAAGTTAAGGGTTAGTTAATGCTTAATAAGGGTTCGTTAATAAGCATGAACAAACCCTTAATTAACAGTTAACTAATGTGTAATTTACTAATGGTGTTCATGTTAACTAAGGTATTCATTTATACATTATTTAATAGTTTATAAAGATGACTATTAAATAATGTAAAAATAATACCTTAGTTAACATGAACACCATTAGTAAATGATTACCAGACACATTAGTTAACTGTTAATTAAGAGTTAGTTAATGCTTATTAAGCATTAACTTAGTGACCCTTATTGTAAAGTGTTACCTTATTTTTTTTATTCCCTGTCTTATTCATTGATATTGTCTGTTATGTGTTTTGTGTATCTCATTTCACCAATCATTCACTCTCTCTCGTTTCTCTCTCTCGTCCAATCACCTTGTCTCTCCCCCAGCTCTCTCATTAAAGAGCATTTTAGAATACGCTATACAAATAAAATGTATTATTATTATTATTATTATTATTATTAAATGCACTCCATTTGAAAGTGTAAATACTGGTGCAAGTGCAAGAAGCAGGACCACGGTGGATGCTATTCATGGCATTAAAGTCAGCATGCTGCAAAGTTGTGGCCTAGGGGAGCAGATTTTGTTATGTCAGTCGATCCTTGCGTAATGGGCTACCCATATACCAGAGTGCAGTTATCTCTGGGATACATGCTTTCTGGTGCCATCGCTGGGTAACTAGGATCACGGTTAGCCATTCATGATGCACTCTCTCCAACATGATTTAAATCAATTCCACAGGGGGGAAAAAAAAAGAGTATAGGAAGTTCTTCGGTGAGACATTGCAATTGCTCCCAGCGGAGAGTTCCCTCACCCAGAGAAAAAAAAAAAAGCATATAGCCTATATTGTATGTGCATATATATACGCGTGTGTGTGAGACTGTAATAAACGTGCATTTACCCTTGAGGCGTAATTGTAAAGACTTTAAATTTGACTCTAAAGGCACAGGCTCTTATCTGACATTGCACACAGTGAAGCAAATTGACAGGGAACCATGTGATGTCTCTTTGTCTCTCTCTAGTTCGTCTTCTCTACCGCTCTCACTCACACACACACACACACACAGATTTTAAAAGATTTCATTTGATTGTTTTCTTCTGATTAGGTTCAAACAATCAGTGGTGGTTATCCAGCCATCAAGAGAATCCAGCTTCTATTAGAATGCTGTGTGCTCCAAGGCTAGGCTAAACCGCGGCACAGGAAAATGAAATATTTCAGAGGGCTGGAGAGAAGAGGAGAGAGAGAGAGAAACTATGTAGGAAGAGAGAGCGTTAGGTGGGGAGAAAAGAAAGAGAGTAAGAAAGATAGAAGTACCACACAATCCATTGCCCTCTTCATGAAATCTGATGATTTTCTATTGACATTTTTTCTAGAATCTAGGGCTTTCACAGTAAGTTCCATGACCCACGGACCCAAGAAACATACTGAAAACATGATTGTATAGTTTTATAATACAAGGCAGCCTGTCTGAAAATCCTCTGGGAAAGTGTTTTTCTCAATTCCAAAGAAAAGGTAAATGTGTCCAATAGTGTCTGCCAATAACAAAAACTCGAATCTCGCTGCACAAAAAACAGCACATGGTTTTTTGTTCATATAGGGTGCATTTTGCTGTAGAGAGGCGCTACTTTGATGCCAGTAGGGAAAGGATAACCGTGTGATACAGCTCACATAATGGCTACCAAGGCTCCAGTTAGCTTTTGATAGGCAATGCCAAAAATCGAGCTGTTTTTGATCTGGTTCAAATGAATACTCAGTGGCAAAGCGTGTTGATAAATGTCTTCATCTCCAAAGCCATAGCTAAATCACAACTCACCGCAGCGAAAGCCCCACAAAAAAAAAAAAAATAGAAGAAACATTTTTTGGGGGAGATGTAGGGAAGCGTGACTTTGATGTGAATCAAAAACAGGAAGCTTGTGATATGGCACACAGTGCCCAGAGAGGTGCCTGCGAGATTGGCAGAGAAGCGTGCCCCACCGATACTCTGTATCTGCTGTTAATAATTACACAGAATCTCAACATGGCACCGCGCCACACAATGAAGAAAGTTTGTATTGAAACTGGAGTAAGAGAAAGGGGATGCTTTGATGTGGGTCACGAAAAAAAAGCAGGTTTCTTCTGATACATGGTCACACAATGCTGTCCTGAAGTGCCAGCTTGGCAACAGGCAGATGATTGAAAAAGTAGACATGGTTTTGATGTGGCTCAAATGCTAAGCCATTGTTAAAATGAGCCCTGCTTTCTTTGACAATATTTCCTGCCAACATTTACACAGAAACCCGGTACCATTCCATATGGCACATTGAGAACAAGTTCTCTTTGAAACTGCTTGGTTTTTAGAGAGGGATATTTCCCTCTTTGATGCTGATTCAAAGCCCACCTTGTGATACAGAAACACAATGGGCCACCGAGGTGCCAGGTTCTAAAGTGCAGCTAATGATCGTAAAGGGTGGCTCCGAACCACAGCGGTGTAAACTGCAATTAAGCCTTTGACAAGACATTACGAGACAAGATTTGACTTTGATAACACACACACAGAGTCCTCACCACACTCAAATGTAATTGGCGCACAGAGTTATATTGAGTAGGAAATTTGCCATGTTTCAAATGGCGTGGTTTGGGATTGACTGTTGTACAAAGCAAGGCAAACCTCTTTGATGGGGATACAAAGGTATAACTGTGTGATACAATGGGCCATGCAAAGTGCCAGGTTATATAGGATAACAAATGATCAAAAATGTCCCAGTTGGGCGACATTGAGCAAAACAGTTTGGATTTGACAAGACTCACAGCATAATATGAGTGGAGATGGCTAACTAGAGACCGCCACACTGACATGGAACTGGCAGAAAAAGAGAGAAACTATATCTGGAGCTGTTGTTTAAGTTGTTTGACAGCAATATTTCCCGTTTATCAGGGTGTCAAAATAACCGCAGCTTGCCTTGCTATCAAAACAGAGAGTCATAATTCATCTTGAAAATGAAATAAGGAAAATTCAGCTATTATGATCCATCTTTTAATCAAAAATAAATAATATGCACTTGGCTGACACCAGTTGACTCTGATTACTCTCATTATTATTCTTACGGTGCACTAATGGCACTTGTTCATTATGAAAAGACATGGATGTAATTTCTTCAATATTTGGCTCAATTAAAGCCATCAGAAGAAGAAAAGAAAAGGAATGAGGGTGATGTCTCTTGACTTTTCGAAGTTACGGGTAAGTAGAACAGCACCCACTTCTCAGATTCTCAGCTAGCCTGAATAGACACAATGGCGACGGTACAAATTAAGGGCACCTAAAGACATTGGATAGAGCCTCCTTGAGTGTGTGCGAGTGTGTGTGTGTGTGTGTGTGTGTGTGTACGCGACAGAGAGAGTAAGAGAGAGACAGACATATGTGGATCAGTAGCAAATAAGACTCTCTCCTCCAGAGATTCCACCATGATCTCCAAAAAGTGCTTTAGAGAGGAAACTAACACATGGTTGAAGTACAAGAAATATAGTTAGGCCAAGTCTTCTACTACTACTACTACTACTACTAGTGATAATAATAATAATAATAATAATAATAATAATGATGATAACAACAATAATAATAATAATAATCTGGAGCTACTTTAGGGTAGGGAGGAGTCATGGTATCTCTCAACACTCTTATTTTATTCAACCTTACATAAAACGGTAACACTTTACAATAAGGGTCACTAAGTTAAGGGTTAGTTAATGCTTAATAAGGGATAGTTAATGCTTAATAAGCATTAACTAACCCTTAATTAACAGTTAACTAATGCATAATTTACTGATGGTGTTCATGTTAACTAAGGTATTAATTTATACATTATTTAATAGTTTATAAAGATGACTATTAAATAATGTATAAATTAATACCTTAGTTAACATGAACACCATTAGTAAATGATTACCAGACACATTAGTTGACTGTTAATTAAGGGTTAGTTAGTGGAGTTGGAGTTGAAAGACGACGTCTCATATGCAGATATCTGTTTATAGAGATTAGCCGAAATGTCGTCTGGACCTAAAACACCTACAAAAAGTATCAATGTTTGTGTACTGTGTGGAGAAACGTTCGACTCGTCGTGTCTCAAGTTGCTAATTGGACTGTAAACAATGACCGGCGCACAGAAGAGGAAGTCTTGGCCCGGATGTCCGCTGGCTACACCGGAAACCCCGAAATATTGACCGTCGCCCCCAGACCGATAGAGGATGGGTTCTGAGATTGGACAGGTGGTGACATCACCTGGCACAAAGACCAGACAATGGCAGATGGCCAGTTCAGTACCCTACTTTTCACCATTAGGTGTCAGCCTTCACCACAGATTTGGGTTTGGGCTTTAGTTACTCTTAAAAACTTTACTTTTAACCTCAACTGCTAGGGAGTGCTGCAGAGCCCCAGGCACCAGTACTTTCTGCAGATATGGGTGGAGCTTGTTTGGAAGAAAAATGGTCAGATTTTGGACCTAAATATTACATTTGTCTCTTACATACCTGTAGTAATTGGACCTGCAGAGAATACCGAGTCCCAACTCAGCTGTCTGTTGAAATGATGAGCTCCATTGCATGGCCTCTTGCTGCTAGTCCAAATGGGGTTTGTCAAAACATCTCCAAAAAAGCCAATTGTAGGTTGGCGGGGGAGTTGACAGTAAACATGACACACTTCTGCCATTACGCACACTTTCACTAATCAGGAAATCACAGAACTCTGGCTAGTTGGTGCCCCTAGACCTGTTAAAACTTTGTAATTTTTGGTAAATTTTGGTGTTTTTTTTTTTCTTTTTGTATTTCAACTTGAATTGAAGAATTACATGGTTCTTCGATGGGTTTAGAAAACACTTGGGCTTATGCAACCCTTTCAAAACCCCAACGGATAAACTCTAAGACACAAAGTGGTCGATCGAAAAAAACCCAAAAAAAACTCTGCTTTCCTTAGTTCCTTAAAAGTTAACATTTTGTAAGTTTTGGCCCAATAGGACCACCACTCGATCTGTGCTGTATTCTGTTTGAAAGGTTGAACTCAACACTGTGACTGTGTCCTTAGTCGCTCTCTCTGCACTACAGCTATAATGCAGCAAGTTTAAATGAATGGAGTTCAATGTAGCGTGCTGTACACCCACATGCGTATCTCTGACACAAACCAGTGCAACTTGGGCAGAAGTAGGAGATCGATATTGTTCCTGGTGTGTTTTTTTTTCCTCCTCTGAACTCCACAGGATGGCAACATAGCGCTGCATTGTTAGTGTAATGTTAGTTTGCTGGCTCATAAATGTGTTGGAACAAGAGCTGCTTTTCCATTGCCAGGTTTGCCTTTGCTGGAATAGTGAGATAATGATTCCATTGCATGTTAATTAATGGATTGGAGTGATTATGCTCCAGTTTCAGGTGTTACCAGGAAAAGAGAGATATTGCTTGCGAAAAGCTTTAATTTTCAATGCCAAAAATGCCCGAAAATATGAATGAACACAAGGCAAGTACACAACAGCAAGTGGTCATGGTATAAGTAGGATAATACTCAATGAGGTGAGCTTTAAACTTGCATGAACTCAGTGGATCGGTCCCCTTCTGTCACCTATTTGAATAGTCTAAATTATGTACATCTCATTGAGTATTGTCCTCTACCAAGACAGACGAGTGCCATGCTATCAACATTTGAATGTGAGTGATTATACTGTAAACTGTGAGTGTGTCCCGGGTTAACCCCGAATTCATCTACAGTTCAGTTAGTATGAGCCAATCTCTCAACCTTCAGAGAGAAACGGTGGAAGTGGATTTTATTATTGCATGTCCTGGTGTACAATCTACCATTCCTGTCAGCGTTGGTGGGACTGGAGAGGTAACACTTACAACTAAGGTCGCACTACAGGAAGGCAGGAAGGTCATACTACAGTTTACAATTAATCCTTTTCATTGAAATTGAATGTCTCTCTATCAAACTGAATGTGAGCTGAAAGTGAGTGAATGCAGTGGATAGGGTTCTGGGAAAAAAGCTCGGTTAAGAGTGATTACAGTGGCTCTTAGGCAAAAGCGTAAGAATAGGGTTGATTTTTTTTTTTTTTTTTTTCAATGAATGCAATTGCGTTAAAAGATGGCCAGGGGCACCAATTCAATACACTGAATAGTCTTTTGTTTTTTCCACAAAAAGCAGCACAGCAGAGAAAGGCCAAATGAGGGCACTTCATAAATAAGACTGAGAAAAAGTAGCAGAGAAAATGATTTTTCTTAAAGAAGAATAAGAATTAGGCTTCAACCAATATGGGTTTTTGAAGGCTGATAGCCTGCCGATACCATTATTTTTCAGTTCCAGCTGCCGATAGCTGATATTTTGGAGTGATACTTGATATTTGTACCGATATTCAATATCTTGTCATTCTCTCTCCCTCTCTTTCTGTCTCTCTCAATCTCCCTCCTTCCCTCCCTCGTTTTCTTTGTTCCTTCTCTCTCTCTCTCTCTCTATCTCTCTCTCTCGGTCTACATCTCTGCAATACTACAGAAGAAGAAGAAGTGGTTTGATAACACTAAATTAAGATCTTCTCAACAGCTAAATCACAATACTGTATAGAAATCTCTGTCCTGTTCCCTCTCACACTTTACGCCATTCCTTCTTGTTGATTTTTATTTTAAGATTATTCTAAGACTATCCTTTGTTTTTATTAATTGTTTTAATATTTTATTTTATTTTAAATGCCTTGACCAAATTGGGTTATTTGACAGGAAAGAGGAAATGACATGCTGCAAAAGTCAATTATTTTTTCACATTTTAGAATAATAGTAACTATGAAATAACACAATTATGCCGTGACCAAAAAAGTGTTAAACAAATCAAAACTATCTTATATTTTAGATTCTTTAAAGTAGCCGCCGTTTGCCTTGATGGAAAGGCAAAGGCTTTGGAAAGAAATTCATACATAGGCATCAACTTCAATATTTATATTTGTCAAATAAACAAATTTCAAGCATTTAAGCAGAAGCCTTTAGATGACAATGACTTTAAAATAATGAAAACCGTAGTACATTCAATCAGGTGGGTCCAAACTTTTGACTGGTAGTGTACATTAATCTAAATTCTATCAGCAGCTTCAATTAACATATATATACACTGTAAAAACTCATAGTGCAATTTAGTGAAATCAACTCATCTTTATCCATTAACACAATGTAGATGTGTTTGTCAATTTCAACTTAAAAGTGCTAGCTATGAGCTTCATGACTTCAAATCATGAGTTCACATCTTGTGACTTAAAATTACGAGTTGAAAGAACACCTTATAAAGTATTCACTAAACTCAACACTGTTAGTTTATTAGCAGACTTCTCAGTATGCATTGCATTCGGTTTAACTCTCCAGAAACTCTTCCTTCTTCTGGTTTGAATGAAGTTACAGGATAGAGACTTGTTATGTATTTATGTTTGTTGAATCATAGGTCAATTTCTGATTTTAAAAATCAAAAAAACATGATAAAATCTACTATCTATGGCAAGTACAATCCACTACAAGTAAGTGTATTGCAGCTGCATACTATATGCTGAGCTGTGTATTAATCATGTGATACAAGAGGAACTCAAACTTAAACCTAGCAAACCTTGTGAAAAAATGAATAACACTGGATTTCACTTCATCAATTAATGCATTCAACTTGGAAACAGGAATCAGCATGACTAGACATTTGTTGATTGAACTTATTGTCTTCAGTTCACTCAGTTAGCTTTTCTACATTAGAACTAACTAATGATCTTTGACCTAACTATTCAGTACTGCTTCAGTCAACTCACAATTTTAAGGCAGCAAGGAAACTTCTGTTTTTTAAGCTGGAACTGCCTTAATATTTTTTGCAGTGTATGTATAGAGATATCAGTATCGGCCTTCAAAAGCCGATATCGGTTGAAGGTTGAACCCTCGTCTCGGGGTCATGAGACATTTTCTGTGTAGGACAATGCCAGTTGTTAATTACAGCAGAATAATTACAAAATTAGCAATGCAAGGTTTGTGCAGGCCACTGAGGGCGATGATAACTCAACGTGCGCGTTTTAATATCTTGGTGACATGACATTGTTTGGCATTTGAAAACATTGTAATAGTGTGTGTTAATCCGCTCTCTGTGCCACAATGCCTTTCTGTCGGCATTCTCCTAGCCGTCTTGGATGATTTTGGACAGCCAATGACAAACAAGACATTTGCATAATTGATATTTCATGCCTTGGCGCTTAATGAATATCTCATCAACACAGCTGACCCGCGCACGCTCGCACGCACGCTCGCGCGCACACACACACACACACACACACACACACACACACAGCAGGGCATTCCTTCAGAGGAAAGCTGATAAAGACAGAAAGGCTGGCCGATTTGGGGGAAACAATGCTCAGACAAAAACGCACATACACACACATATATGGACATGCTTTGAAATTCAAAACACTCTTTTTGTTTTTCTTAGTAAACTTTTTTTTTTTATGGTTCCAAGTCAGCTGATTGTTTAAAGTTTGACTTTAATATGAAGTCTATTTATTAGAGAGAGAGAGAGACCCCCCTCATAGAGAAACAGATGATAATGGAAAAACTTCATTTGAAAATTCACTTCGATGAGCTCTCTCTCTCTCTCTCTCTCTCTCTCTCTCTCTGTTGGTGTGGGTGTCTCTCTATGGAAAGCACCCATCTTAATTATCTGATGCACTTTTGCACTGTGTGTGTGTGTGTGTGTGTGTGTGTGTCAGGGCAGACGGAATAAATCGGAGTGAAACTGATCCAGTCTTCATTCTGATGCGTGGACTGTCATCTTAACTGAAGGCTTAACTGAAGATACACACACACACACACACACACACACACACCCTGACTTATCGTGTGTTTGTGGTAGTCAGTTGTGAGTTTATAGTGACCTAATTGTACTTTATGGCATTTTTTTGTCTCCTACAGCATCACTATAATATTTGTAATAAATTCTTATAATATTCCTATAGTGTGTCTGTGGTGCTCAATAATGATTTCATAGTGAGTGAATGTGTGTGTGTGTTGAATGCTTCACTGTTAATTGTGCTCAATATGTAATGGAAAGGGTCTGACACGCACACACACACACACACACACACACACACACACACACCTGAGTAGAGAGGGGAAGGATGCATCAAATTAACTGTGACTTTTTGACATCACCTCTCAACGGACAAGATGAGAGAGACACACAGGAAACAATTATTGTTGATTGGCTCATTTTGAACACACACACACACACACACACACACACACACACACACACACAGGGAATGCGAGAGCAGCAGCCAATCAGAATAGATGAGGCTCCTCTCCTGATGTCATTTGCATAATGATAAAATCACTATCTTAAATGAGCTGCCCCCCAAAAACTACTTTTCTCTGCATTGCTCTGCTGACAACACACACACACACACACACACATACATACACACACACACACACACACACGTACACACACACACACACAGCTGCTGGCAATGGGGTGAAACTCTACATCGAGTGCTGACAGCGGTGCATCCAGGCCATGTTTGTGCATGCGTGTGTGTGTGTGTGTGTGTGTGTGTGTGTGTGTGTATGTGTGTGTGTGTGTGTGGGTGTGTGTGTGTGTGTGAGCATTCCCTGAACTGCTGAAGTGTTACAGTGACCGGTGAGAATACGCTCTACTGAACCCTGTCACCGAGAGAGAGAGAGAGAGAGAGAGAGAGAGAGAGGATGGGGGGATGAGGGACATAGAGAGAAGGAGAAAGAAAGAGAGAAACAAGGATGACCAATGGAAAAACTCCATAGGGAACAAATCAAAGACGGGACAAAAGAACGTGGAGGGAAGAGGACAGCTACGAGAGAGAAAAAGAAGCCAGCATGCGAATGACAGCGCCACAGCAGCCCCTATCTGCATTCAGACTGCAAAAGTGTGTGTGTGTGTGTGTGTGTGTGTGTGTATGCGTGTGTGTGTGTGTGTGAAGAGAAATTTGTTCTAGCCGCTATTTATCGTAGTCAACTTAGCTCCGCACGCTTTTCCAGTAACATCCTTGTAACAACGCATTATGTAATAACACCACATTTTGTAATAACTCGACAAAATGTAATAACATTTTCAATTCATTATGTAATAACACCCGCATTTTGTAATAATCTGCTGCATTTTGTAATACACAGCCTGAACACAATATGTAATAAGTTTCCCCACATTTTGTAATAAATTATTACATATTACAAAATACAGGAGTTGCACTTTTTTTTTATGAAAATGTAATAATATGGTGCATTATGTAATAACCAATCAAAATGGATGTCTTCATTCATAAAAATCGTTATAACATTACAACAACAATGTTTATTTTATGCATTCTAGCATGAATCATACTGACTCAAAATTCATTTTAAAAAGATACTATTAGTTCAGTAGATTAGTATCTTTCCATTGGTCAAAACTACATTAAGTGTCACTGTATTCCTTAGCTTAATAGAAACTGTACTTGAGGGTTCATAGAGACATAGAAACTGCACAACACTGAGTGTTATACTGACACAAACATCTAAGTACTGGTACACACAAATGTCAGGAGACACACACACACACACACACAAAATATGTAATAATTTATTACAAAATGCAGGGAAATTGATTACATATTGCGTTCAAGCTGTGTATTACAAAATGCGGCATATTATTACATAATGAAGTGAAAATTTATTACATTTTGTTGAGTTATTACATAATGCATTGTTACAATCCTGCTTCCCTTTGATACAGTTCCACACATTCACACCGGTACCCCTTTTCCACCAACATGGAAGGGGTTCCGTTCCGGTTCGCGCGCCTAATTTTTAACCGTTCAGAGCATTTCGACCAAAAATAAATTGGTTCGGAAGCCGAAAAGTCGGTTCCCAGCTGGAACCAAAAAAATTCCAGGTTTTCAAGTGCGAACCGTGACAACATCAGTGGGCGTGTCATATTCTACAGGATGGAAATAGTCGTCTATGTCTTCTTATCATTAATAGTTGGTCCATGCTTGTTTTTTGGATAAAAACAAATATCTGTAATAACAGAACAAAAGCTTGCAGGTAATCAATGCGATCCGCCATCTTGCTACTACTGTTTACTTCCGGTGTGCATTGTGCCACGCCCTCCATTGATGACGCATCCTTGATTACAATGGTTCCGCTCAAAACTGGTGGAAACACTGGGCCGGTTCGCTAGATAGCACCAAGGTTCCAAGAATCCTGAACAGAACCGGTTCGAGAACCAGAGCTAATTTGGTGGAAAAGAGGTATTGGGAGCTGCCCAGTACAACCGAGTCTTCTACTTTTGGCCAATGGGAGCTGCCCAGTATGACCGCAGTCTTCTACTGGTACTACTGTCCACTGAGCAGGCCTCTTGGCTCAAAGGCAAATCGATAGTGTTAACTGAATGTCTTGCTCAAGGGCTTCTCTTCAGCAGTAGTTGACAGAAGGGAAATGTTTCTCATCCATTTCCCAGCCCGGTTTTGCCAGCTGGTTCTCGGGATGTGAACCGCGTGAACTTCCGGTTTCCTTTTGTTGACGGCTGGGGATTGTAGCTTTCTTTCCAAGGCTTCCTCTGAGGATAAAGATCTGGAAAATTTGACAATAAAGGAAAACCTCCGCTCACTACTCAATATCTCCATCAGTAACCGCAATTTACGTTCTGGCAAATTCATTATTGTGGTCATTCCTACAGTCCGCACCTCCTTTGGCCGTCACTCATTCCAGTTTGCCGCTCCTAGTGACTGGAATGAGTTGCAAAAGACACTAAAACTCCACACCTTCATTCCGTTACCCTCCTTTAATAACTCATTACAAGCGATAGTTTCTGATCAGTGCACCTGCTTTTGAATTTGCTTCTTCTGGTCCATAGTACATAGATTTTTGTTGTTGTATATACTGTATATATTGTGATGTCTTAAATTTGACTAATGTTGTTATGTACTTGCTGTATTTATGTGTTAATGTCTTGCACCGACTTGCCTTCTGTTTCTGCCTTTTGGCCAGGTCGTCATTGTAAATGAGAATTGGTTCTCAGTTGACTTATCTGGTTAAATAAAGGTAAAAAAAAAAAAACTGTTAGATCTCATCGGCCTGTGACGTTCAGTGCATTCCAGGAGTTATTTTGCTATTTATTTTTTTGGTATACCTGCTTTCCTTCAACCTGCCTCATCTCCTTCTACTTCAGAAGGTCCTACATTTCCCAGAATGCCTGTTGACAACCCACAGAGAAGGGGTGGGAACTTGTTGCTTTCAATCCAAGGTGGGCATATGGGCATATAACCATAGCTAGCTACCCAACTGGTTTGTTAACACTGGGGTGTGTCTATGACTGTGGCCACGCCCCTTGTTCAAAACACGTCTCGTGGCTGCATTGCATTCTGGTCAATTGAGGCTAATGTGGGTGGGGAAATTGCTCTCTCTGCTTCTTCTACGATGGATTTCTCCCTGTATGATTGTTGAACGTCTCTTGGTGCAAAATGGCGGCTCCAGAAAGAAGACCTCACTCTTTGTTTCTGAGGGACTGACACCAAAACCTGACATCTACCTTTGATGTTTTAGATAGATGGAACCATTTTCTATCAAACTCCATTTTAGCTGCACTGTAGATATCTGGACGTGATAAGAAAAATATACCACCAAAACAACAAAATGGGCCCAGAAATGAAAGGTACATCACCAATAGCAGTTTTTAACAGTGTTTATGTGTTTTTAGGGTGGATTTTCACCCTTCAGGCAGTAATGCTAACTCAAAGCATACAGGCTGTCTTCAGTTTCCAGCAGAGGGAATTTTTCCACATGTAACGCAGGGGGATGATGGATGTGGATTAGAGCATCTTGTTATCTTCCCATCTTTACATCCCATATTCACATCAAAATGGCTTTCAGAAGGACAAAGTAAATATCCATTGCAACAGAGAAGGGAAGCAGGAGTGTTTGTACTGTAAAAAGTGAGGAGTGCAGGTATAGTAGAATACTGGAGGGGAATTAGAGAACGAGATGCCAAATTCCATTGGTTGAACCTATTAACAGAACAAAATGAAAGAGAGAAAAAATCTTAAACACAATTCAAATATATTTCCAAGATACCTGGCCCCCTTTTCTGCAATTTCTCGAGAGCTCTCCACTTCTGACTCTCGCTTTGTATCATTTGTTCTCACTCCTCACTCACCAGTGTTTTATTGTGGTGTTAGTATCATGCTGATGTAATGTCACTTGTAAAAAAAAAAAATCAATACAAAAAGAAAACGAGATGCTCAGATCTCTCTGTCTCAGTGACTTTATTGTCATGACCGTTTATCAGAAGCGATTCTGTTCAACTCAGCGACTTTATTGTCATGGCTGTTTTAACAGGAGCAATGCTGCCAAAGCAAATGCACATTTTCAAGCCGCCCAACAACAGTTTACACATCAATAGGGCAGTTCCCAGTGGCCACCAGGTATGAATGTGTGTAGATGAGAGAGTGAAGGCTTCCCTGGTTAAACAGACTATAAAAGAGACATGTTTGGGGCAAAGCTTATCTTGCATTTTCCAGCTATTTCAGCTATTATTTTTTAGTTTTTCTATTAAATCTTAACATTTTTTGAGTCGAAAATGACATCGGTTTTAACAGTGTTTAAAGGTTTAGGAGCTGAAGTATCAGGTTCACTTTCTTTCAGAAATGTATTAAGTGAATAGAAAAAATAAAGTGAATAGAATATCAGCTTTTTGTAGGGATCTTTACATTTATTCTGGTTGCCACATGGCATTTCATAAGCCATTTTTACACAATACTCAGTACTCAAGAGCATTTTATACCTACCTACTGAAATCAAAATGAAATAAATATAATCACATTATTATGAAAATGATAATCATGAAATAGTTATTTAGAGTTGAAAAGTTTTCTTAATTCAAATTTATTTAAATTGACTGATTTATGAAACATTTATTAATTCTGGTATGTCACATTTGGTCATCCATACTTTCACATTCTCTCTTGGAAAGAATATATAAAATATATCAATTTTGAAACAAAGAAATATCTAAACAATTTGATAATTTGTTTTCATTTTGTGCTATCAGCCTTTTTGAGAGAAGTTGTCATTTTCACATTGTCCATCATTATTCCTGATGCAAATCACATTTCCCACATGGTTAAAATAATAAAGTTGAACTTGAATTTGAAAGCTTGAGGCCACACTGAAAGGAGGAAGGATCCCTTAACAACAGTTTTCATCATCTTTTCTTAATTGTTCCACACTTAACAGTATTGTTTATATGTAGTACAAAATGCAATTAAATGAATCACAAAAAACAGGTTGAAAAACTCATTCATTATTCATGTACTTGTTTATTTTAATTACTGACTTGGCTCTCGGATCTGATGCACATGTTTTGACTTAACACTGGAAGCCCGAGCCGTTTTTCATCAGCTGTTTTTAATTTTAGTGTTGAAAAATAATAGCTTTCTAAAAAGTTCCTCTGTGACTTTTAGACCCACTTTATGTACAAACCGGTGTTGTTCAAGTTTCAAAAGGAAATAAAGGCTATAATTATATTTACCTCCCTTTTGCTACAATAGCTTTTACATTGTAGACAATAACTTTCAGCTCTGTGATATGGAATATTAATAATTGCATCGTTTTTTGTGTCAGTATAATGTAGTGTTTGTCATGTATCGCTCTACTTTGTATATTTCTCGATACCTATCTCTAATTATGTGTGTGTGTGTGTGTGTGTGTGTGTGTGTGTGTGTCAGGTGTCATTGAGGATGATGGCAAGCCTGAGTGAATCTATTTAACCCCGGCACACTCTGTGTGTGTGTGTGGGTGTGTGTGGGTGTGTGGGTGTGTGTGTGTGTGTGTGTTCATTCAGCCGTAGTCTCATTTTGGCTGACACCTGACCTCCAGACTCTGTCACATCAATTATTATCACTAACATCACCTTTAACACACACACACACGCACACACAGACACACACACACACACAGACACACACACACACACACCATGCTGACACAACATAGGCCCAAAATCCCTCAATTCCTCACTCTTTCAAATACACTATTTCTCTCTAATACACAATCAGAGCGAGCGATCGAGAGAGAGACAGAGAGAGAGAGAGAAAGAAAGATGAAAGCTACTCCCCAGTCTGCAGTCTCACCATCCTTTCATCATTAAATCCACAAGACTGTACATTTGACACTATACTGTTGGTATATTTCCAACTTGGGGAAACAAGCTTTCCGTGTTCATGCATCCTTTACAGACTCAAAATGTAAGTACAGGAATGGAAGACAAACCCAGTACTGAGGTGAGTTTTTCAACAGAGGCTGCCTTGTTGCAATTATAGATCAGGCTGTTTAGAAATACTGTAGAGGTCAGTGGAAGTGTCATCAACACCATATTAAACCTCTATGCTGAAAAAGAAGTCTAAAAGATGCCAGCAGCTTAGAAGGACTTTGGCTGGAATAGTCTTTCCTCATAAACGTTATTCTGAAACAAATATCTCAAAAACTGTCGCAGTGCCAATTGCAAGTTTTATTACTTTGAAAGACTAGATACTTTACTTCAGTTTAATATCTACCTCCCCCGAGACGTGAAGTAAGATCAGGCCTCTGTTTGAATTTTAAAGAGACGCAAGTAGGATAATCAAATACAGAAAACACAGAGCTATTTGCAGCTATTTTAGCATCCGAGTGAACGAGGCTTGCCTATCACCATTACTCCTGTCAAAGTAAAAGCTCGAGACAGGTGCCTCGGGTTGGAGACAACATCGACAACACAGCTCCGAGCTACGCATCCCGAACCCGTTTCATTCCCGATTCCTATGATGCACATTTAATTTGTAACCTGCACTCACCCATTTAGAAAGAACATTCCCATTTCTCCCCCGAAAGACAAGCATGTAACCCACGCGTAAAACAAGTTATCCAAAGATGTTCCGTGTCTGCACAGAAACCCAGCCATCCCCCATCAACAGCGAACCACTGCAATGCAATAGTGAACGGCAGTCACAAGAAGCAGTTCAGTCAAAACATTTGTTCACGCTCAACAGTTCACACTCAATTCACACTCAAACAGTTGAGCAGTGGTTTCACTACATTTATTTGACAGCTTTAGTTACTTTTCAGATGAAGACTTGACACAATGGATGATATAAAAAGCTTTTAAAATACAACACATTGTTAAAGATGAAACCAGTGGTTTCCAACCTTTCTGGCTTTTGACATCTTACAAAAAGCAGTGTGTAGTCGGGTCACATTTCAGATGTCTATGAGTTGTTAACAGCTCCACCAAATAGTGATTTTTCCCTCTAAACCTCACATGGTTTCATTTCAATAAATGTTCAAATGATCCAACATTTCAGCAAAAATCAAAGATTAGAGAAAAAGTCCAAAAACTGAAAACAGATTTGTGTATCAGATTTGTGTGTTTTTTCTTCTTTCCTCTCCCATTAATCATCTCACGACCCCTCAGATTTATCCGGTGACCCTTTGGAGGGGCCTGACCCCTAGGTTGGGAACCACTGGACTAAACTAGCTAATTATATATAAAGTAGTTCAAACTAGCCCCACCTCCAGCAGCTACAACAGTAACATGCTGCTTACACACTGATGCCTCAGTATTAATAATCTAATGATGTCATAATAAAATATCAGTCAGAGGGACCAAACCACTACTTTTACTTTAATACTTTAACTACATTTTGCTGCTAATACTTATGTACTTTTACTTAAGTAGGATTTTTCATGCAGGACTTTTACTTGTAATGGAGTATTTCTACATTGCTGTATTGGTACTTTTACTTAAGTAAAGGATCACAGTACTTCTTCCACCACTGCAGCTGAGTGTGAAAGAGTCATCCCCGAGCCCTGCTTCCTCTTCAGGTACCTGCTCAGTTACCTCACCTCTCTTTTCCTTTGTTCACATTTGGTTAGTTTGTGGCACGTTTACATTCACGATACACATACACAAACCACATAACATCACGACACATAGGTTTTGTTTCAATAACATGCTCAAACTTTATTAGCATTATCGTCGATATTACATGTTTCTAATTTGAGTGCACGCATTTTAGTTAAACATGTTTTTTTTATCATTTTGCTGTTAATTACTTTGCATTTATATAACCTTAACTCTCTTTCACCTACTTGCATGTCCACCGGCATCCAAACTGTCAAGGCACACTTACCATTTGGACTGCAGTATTATACCGGAAGAGGGGTGTCCGATCAAACCAAGTGCTCCGGAACAGGGGGGGGGGGGGGGGGGTGTCGCCTTTGTTTTAGTTGTGTACATGTATTTATTTAGTAGTTAAAACCTGATTGTTAATTAATTTGGAAATTCGAATGTCTTTATATTAAGTCATCTTTTGTTTAAATTAATTAATCTATTCCCCTTTTTGTGTAAATGTACCTGGTCAGGTCTATATGTACTCTCGGTTTGCCATTTGTGAGGAGGCTCTTGTTTCTGTTCAGTTACATTTTTCTGTTTAGTTACTTGCATTATATTTTGAGCCCACAACAGTTATCTTTTCATTATCTTTTTGTAATTCACAACTGGTTTTGTTACCCTTTTTCCTTTTTGGGGGGTAAATAAAACCCTTAATTTTGCACTCTATTTGGTGTCCTTGTGCCTACTTGCTCGGTCCATCACAGTCTTCCTCTCTTCTAACATTTCAGACACAATAAAAGGCGACCGCTAACATTAGCCGCCAAGCAAATGCTACACCTCTTTAGTACTGTAGGGTCCAAGATATTGATATGATATTTTGGTCCCCCTGACTATGGATCAGTCTCCATCTGTTCATTCGTTTATCCATCTGTCACATGCAATATCTCAGACAGTGCTGATCAGATTTTGGCAGAACTTGGGGGAACGATCCATCTCACCACTGTTACGCTGATTGACCCAAGGGGGGAGCTACAATTCTAAGTCAAAGCAAGGTGACATATTTGCTACTGATTGAGGGAAGGATGACATGTTTACTGTTGCCTTGTTAATAAACTAAAAATAGGTCAAAATACCTATTATCCAATTTCCCCACAGGGATCACTGAAGTCTCATCTAATCATAGCATCTGTATTTCTTCATACATCAGTTAGTGGCTATTAGAGGAGAGACTTTGCCGCTGACATTAATTGGCATCAAATTAAACAGAAAAAATGAAGAATCAAATTAGTCTAAAATGTATTTGACACTATATCACAACACACTCAATCACACTTAACACAAACTTATTAAAATGCAGAGGTGTAAAATAGATGACAGATTGCTGGCTGACAAATAAAAGGAAGAGGAAAGGAAAAGGGATGGGGGTTTTTAGCTCTGTAGATCAGGTACAAGGGATTTGCGGAATTTATAGTGTCTCGGCACAGATGCCTTCCTCCTTTGCCAGGCATAGCACTGCTCACAGCAATCTCGAATGTCTTTTTACATATCGGGCCAATGGCACAACAAGACCCCCTGATAGCCAGTTGAGGTGCCAGTGGGCCCCTGTGAAGCTGTTTCAGGAGCTTTAGAACAATGACTACAGCAGCAACTTACTATCTGGATGAACAGACCAATCGAACCACCCAACTTGTCATTCATTCATTCATTCATTCATTTTCAGTACCCACTTCACCCTTTTCATGGTCTAAGGGGCCCATACATTGGGTGGAAGGCTGGAAGACACCCTGAACAAGTCACCAATTCATCACAAGGCTAACACAGATAGACAATTACGTTCATATTTGTGAGTAATGTAGAGTCTCCAATTCACCTGGCTTGTATGGCCGTAGCACTCGGAAGAAACCCAGGCAAACATGGGGAGAACATACAAACTCCACACAGAAATGGCCAGGAATTGAACCTGTGTCCTTCTTGCAGTTACCCAGTGCTACCCATTGACTCAGGTTAACAGTCTGTCAATAAATGTCCGACAGGGAAATTCAAACCATAGTTGTCTCAACATAGCTGGCCACTTTCAACTTCCATCAGAAGGGTTTCTGTCTATATTCTATCCAGGAGAGAGGCCAATGTCCACTTCCTTCTGTTGTAGCTCCCTGGTGTTTGAGCCATTTTGTGACCATGTTGGTACAGTAAGACCTTCTAACTTGGTACAGAAAGACTACGGTGGCCGTTTTACCATGTTCCAAGTTCCTAGGCCACTTAATCTGCAAAGTATCTTAGATTTGACCCGTGTTCTACTGAAGTAAATCCACTTTTCTTGTGAAACCCAATGTACTCACAAGTCCACAGGAGGCAGGGAAAACGTTGAATGAAAATTTATTTGAAGTGACATAAAGCATGGTCCATTATCGACTTGATGTTGCATTCCAAACTGTAACACACACGTTATTACCCGCTATCTCGATGTACACATTAAACACGTGGTACGCGGTCAAAAACTTGTTTCGATCCAAACTTATTTGCAGATTCATCTACATCCTAGCAGCATGTTTTTCAGGGCATTCTTGCTCATGCGCAATAAATTACCTTACGGCACAATCCACAGTCGCAAACAACAAAAATATATGTGTTATTGCATTCTAGCACCCAAGAACACAAAAATTGCAAGTATTTACACCTATAATCCTCAAAATACACTTGACCTGTACATATACTGTGGATTAACTGTTGCATGAACTTAAACAATGCTAGAACATATATAGCATGTGATTACAACAGAAACAATTTACCAAATATGAATATGTGCCTAAGTGGCTCTCACAAAGACCTTCCAAACAGGTACAGAAAGACCATCCAACCTTGTACAGTAAGGCCTTCCAACCTGGTACAGTAAGACATTTCAACCTGGTACAGTAAGACCCTCCAAAGTAGGAGACTGAGGGCACTGTCATATTAGATTCTTAAGTGTGACCCAAGTGTTGCCACAATTGGGCCAGCATCTGTTTCAGAGTACCTGCCTCTATTTGAGTGAGAGTGCTACAGTCCCTGCACTTGGTAGACGGAGTAAGGCCTGCAGGAAAGGACATTGCTATGCTGTAATCTACTTTTGTTAGCTATCACAGAATCATAACGGGCCAGCTGCAGGTTCAGTTACAATGCCTTGTTTTATCATTGTCAAGTGGAAATTGTCTCATTCCAAGTAAGGGCCTGTGATTTGTTTCAATAGTGAAAGGCAAAAGGGCCAGATAGTGCCTGAAGCTATGCACAGCCTGACAAATAGCCCACAACTCGCTGTCATAGTTTGACTACCTCTGCTGAGTGACTCGCACCAGCTTCACAAGGCCTTTCTCCTCCTGAGCCAATAATGCTCCCACAGCTTACAGTGGGATGCATCTGTATACAATGCGAATGGTCGTGTGAAGTTAGAATGGCTAATGACAGGCTCAGTGCAATGTGCCATGACATCCTTGCCTATGAGGCAATTGAGAGGGGTGGTATGCTGGACAAATCATTGGGCACATTTCCTGTAATAGGAGCGCAATCCAAGTGTGTGTACCTCTGTGCCTGACTGTGGGATGGGCCACAGTTTTATTTTTTCAGTTTGGTTCCTTCTCGAGAAACCACATGCCCAAGACGTTTAACATGGTCACAGGTTAGCTTGCGTGGTTTCTTAGCATTCCGATTTTAGCGCGAGAACACGTTGTCTTAATTGGGCATGATCTCGGGCAAGTTGACCTACCACAGCTAAGAGAGGTGGTGCCTCAAATGACTGGATACAGATAGGAATATTGTGAATATTGAGGCCCATAGGCATTGACATGAACTGATACAGGCTGTAGCCAGCCATGAAGCCAGTAGCTCCTTGGAGCCAATAGACTTTGGGTTGACGGCTAAAAACGGTACGTGGGAAGTCAGAAAGTAACGGGAGGAGAGCAAACGCATTGTTGATTTTGTTATTTTCACAGGATTTGTTGACGGTAAGAAATGCATTAAAAAACACCGGCCTTCTCCTTTAAGGCAGCTTTCCACTCCAGTACTAATGGCCACCCCAAATGCACCTGTCACCACATTTTAACAGCTTAAGCAGTAGAACTATTAATATAGTTGCTGTCACCTTATACCTTCCATCTAATAGATGTCTTCAAAATGCCCTGGAAATCAATTCTAATCACTGATTAGAAAACTGGTATTTTTGATTCCTTCATTCTTGCTTGCGCTGAGGGGTCAACAACATTACTTCCCCTGACTTCTTTATTCTGTGTTCTTTCTCTCTGCCCTCCCCCTCCCTGTTCTTTTACCATACCCTTTCATCTCCTCCTCTCTTCCTTTTTTTCTAGCCCTCAATTCTTCTCTTAACCTCCCCTGCTCTCTACCGTTCTCCTCTCTTTTCTCTCTTTGTTCAGGGTGTTTTTGCCATTATTTCCTCCCTTGATCCCTCTACCCTGGCCTTCCCTTGTTCAATCTTCTCTTTCATTCTCTGTTTCTTTACCTTGCCTGACCTCTTTCTTCGAACATTAATCTCTCCCACATTCTTCTTTCCTTGACCTCGCTGCAAAAATTTTGCGTCTCAACCAGTCAGTCCATCTTGTATAGTGTCTTGAAATCCTATTTCTCTTAAAAACAAGTTCCAAATGAGCCAACTGAGATAATTTCACTTGATGCCAACACAACTCAACTTGTATCAAGAATCACCTCTCTCTGTGTTGCAAACAAGTGTTTATCTTGAACAAAACCACATTGGAGCCAATTGAAATGATTTCACCTTACTGGACAATTTTTTCACTTTTTTACGGAACGTCCACTTACAAATGACTCTACCTCCCTCTCTGTCGTTTGCTCTCCCATCCTGTGGTGTTCACATCAGTAGGTGCCAGTCTTTTCTAAGGGTTAGAAGGCTGACCTGGATGTAATGGGAGAGGCTGTATAAAGTCAATGACTCACTACAGCATTACCAACACCTCCCCCTCTCTCTCTTTGACGCATCATTGTATATGTGTGTGTGTGTGTGTGTGTATGTGTGTGTATGTTGAGTGTGCGCTCTTTCCAGTGACTTTATTAACTCAACATTACCAAAGATGTGTACAAAATGTCAATTTTCCCAAAAAAACAGCAAACAGCAGTTTATCTATTCAAATAATATTGATTAATGATGATTAATAATCTATAAAAACTATTACAAATTTGGTATAAAATATATACTACACAATAGTACATAATTACCAATATCTATAATAACTATTACCTTTTTAATCACAAATATCTATATCTATATATATATATATATATATATATGTATATATACATATATATAAATACCAAATACACTATATATATATACTATACAATAGTACATAATCACCAA
>NW_027278782.1:0-92500 GCF_046629955.1 Centroberyx affinis
ATGAGCTCTATCAAATGGTAAAAGGATAAGGTCGCTATCATTTTTACTTTTTTAAATAAAGGCTGGAAACATAAAGGCGTAAGTGACATCCTGGGCGAAAACGAGTTTTATATATCATTTTAAAGCTCTTGATGAGCTCTATCAAATGGTAAAAGGATAAGGTCACTATCATTTTTACTTTTTTAAATAAAGGCTGGAAACATAAAGGCGTAAGTGACATCCTGGGCGAAAACGAGTTTTATATATCATTTTAAAGCTCTTGATGAGCGCTATCAAATGGTAAAAGGATATGGTCGCTATCATTTTTACTTTTTTAAATAAAGGCTGGAAACATAAAGGCGTAAGTGAAAACCTTCAATTGAGTTTGGTGCAAAAAAAGGCATAAGTGCACTGAGCTTGGTGCACAAAAGGCGTAAGTGCAGGTCAAGTGTATGAATTCCTTGAAGCTTAATCTCTATAAAAGTATAAATTGCTCAAATATGTTTTTAATTAAATAATTACAATCAATGATAAGTTTGTTTTTGCTCTCCTGTAAAATTCTGAAAATGTCACTTACGCCCCCTTTTGCGCCAAGCAACCTGAGCTGATTCCAATGTGTCATTTTGATCAGATTCCACACAAGCATGCATGAATATGTTATACTGTTATTATGATGCTGGCTTACAGTGTCCCATGAGGGTCTAAATGCAGTTTCAGAGGCTTTTCCACCATGAAAAATATACAATTCTGAGGGAAACACTGAAACCTAGTGTGCTTTTTTAGAATTTTCTCGCCACGAAAGTGTCAAATTCACAGATACCGGAATAAAAAATACTCTCTCGCGCATCTGCAAAGCCCAAAAATATCGGCGTTTATAAACCCATATCGGTCGAAACCCCTAGTTATAGCGTTTCCCTCCGAGTGCAGAAGACGAGAGAGAAATGTTTCAAGGAAGTGCGCCCCGAATTAGAGACGGGGAGGTGGGGGGAAGAAAGCAAGCCGAGAGGGGACGGAGCGGCGGAGGAGGGGGGGTTGGGGGGGGGGCTGAAGGAGGAGTGAAAAGCTAATTAAAAAGATAAGTGACCGGCAGTCGCGGCCTGTCAGGGCGCCCGAGAGCCCGCCGCCCAAAGTTAACCCGCTTTGTGCCGGATGGCGGCGGCCTGTCACGGCTCGACCGGGGGGGCTTTGTGCGGCCCCGTCCGTGATGGAGGAGCGCTCTGTTCGCAGGTGAAGGGCTCTACACGGGGGCCCGGGTGCCACATAAACACACACACACACACACACACACGAGTAGAAAGACACACACACACACTCGACTCTCTCGCCTTACCCCCTTGTCTCGGGAACATCTCTCTCTCTCTCCCCGCTCTCCTCTTTCTCTCCCCAGCCTCCAGTGACAGATCCAGGCGGTGGGTGGTGGCGCTGGCACATTGTTTCCTCTCCTCTCTCTCTCTCCTCTCCTCTCTCTCTCTCTCTCTCTCTCTCTCTCCCTAACACACACACACACACAGATCTACACCCACACATGGGGTTATAATTAATACTTCTCCCATATCCATATTTCATACTGTTTGCTTAGAAAAAGCCAGAGAGCCGGGTGCCGGGGAGGGAGTGGAGTGGGGGAGAGAGAGAGAGGGAGAGAGAGGAGAGAGGGAGGGATGCTAAAAAAGATCTCCAAGATTAATTAACGGTGGTAGAGGGGAAGAAAAGGGATGTGTCCCGGGAAAGCAGCAAGCTCGGCACAATGCGGCACACTTCATTTGAATAACGGAGCAGTGTGTTTTTTTTTTTTCGTTTTTTTTCCCCTCTGCTGGTGTGTGTGTGTGTGTGTGTGTGTGTGTGTGTGTGTGTGTGTGTGTGTCACCGCGACACCACTCTACCTGAAATGAAGGATAACTAGCCCACCGGATTAGAAAACGCACCATCTATCCTCCTCCTCCCCCCCCCCCCACCCCCCCCTTTACCTTCTCCCCATTATTTGTATTCAAGGTTTTTTGAAATGACATTGCAATCTGATGATGCGCCAGCCCATTATATTGTCTAGCAGGACAAATACCCCGGCGTTTTTCTGTGTAGAACTAACACAATTTTTCCATGTCAGGGTGGGTGGGTGGGGGTGTTTCGGGGTGGGGGGGGGTGTGTGGGGGTGGGGGGGGTGGTGGTAATATTCCAGCGGTCCGGGGGTGGAGGCGAGGCCCGGGGAGCGCTGTCATTAATCCTGGAGGAGGGCCGTCGCGCACTCGGATTATTAGGGAAATAAATTTGCATGCCGCATATGAGCCAGGTGAAAAGCACTGAAGGCGCAAATTATATTTCCTCTGACAGCCCCGGCTGGAGAATGGAGGCTGCCACCGCATCGCTCAACACACACACACACACACACACAGGCACACACACACACACAGTCACTCAGGAAAAAGCAGTACACACACACACACACACACGCACAGATACAGGACACACTCGGGGATTATGCATGTACGCACGCATTATGGGGAAGAATACGGCGAGGAGGTACAGTATGTCTCTGTTTCCCGTTCAGACAGGAGTGCGCACACACACACACACACACACACATATACACACATACACAATACTCAGTTTGGAAGTAGAGACAAACACTACAGGAAAGAATGCAGAAATGTACCTGCAGTACACACACATGTGCTTGTATGCACACACACACACACACACAAACAGTATGAAAGTATGACTGAATATACTGTATAGACTGTATAATGCAGAAATACACTTATAGTGCAAACACACGATGCACACACACACACACACACAAAGTATGAAAGTATAGACTCTGTAGAATGCAGAAATACACTTATAGTGCACACACACACACACACACAGACAAAATGCACACACACACATGACTGCAGGCATACACACATATGCACATACACACACATGCACACTCATAAACACATAGACACACACATAGTTGCCCAGTGCTTATTTTGGAGGTATAGAGTGTAAACACGCTAGGAAGGAATGCAGAAACAGACTTGTAGGGCACACACACACACACACACATACACACACACACACACACACACACACTAGACTCTCTTTCATTTTTTTTTTACAATCCATGTCTCCCTTTCAGCTCCCAGTGTCTGTGGTATTTTCCTGCAGCGCATCTGTAATCAACACTGCACAAGCCAAAAAAAAAAAGAAAGAGAGGGAGGAAAGAAGAGGAATAAGACACAAAGAGAGGAGAGGAAAACAATATCAACATCTCTCCTTCACAGTCAGAATGCAGATTTAGACATGCAAGTCTCTGTGTTTTCCTTTCTTTCTATGTGTGTGAACCCCCTCCCTTGTCGCTTTCTATGCGTTTGTGTGTGTGTGTGTGTGTGTGTTGGTGTGGTCCTCCTGGCTCTGGGCTGTCCTCTCACCCCGCCTGTAATGGTCCATGCAGGCCCCAGCCTAATGGGGTGGACGTCGGTGTCAACTTCATTACTTTGCGTCTCCCGCCAAGATGAGAAAAAAAAAAAAAAAAAAAAAGTCTTTGCCCACGCTTCGTTAGCGTCCCTCGCCCCGGCTTCGCTTTTGTCGAACCCTCAGAAAAAAAAAAAAAAAAAAGGGAAAAACGGGAAACATTTCCAGCAAACGTATTGACGGAAGACTCTTGTTTAAGACGGGGTGGGGTGGGGGGGATATAGAGTCGTAATTACCGCGATTGAGGCTACGAGGAAGTTCGAAGTCGTCGTTCCCGCGTATGATTATTCTTCCACTGGTTCAGAATGAGTCGCTAAAACGCTTTTGTGCCTCTTTAGTCTTGGAAATGTCTCCGCTTTCCCCGCCAAAAGTCCATGTGACGCTTTATTGGGGTTTTTTCGATCAAGGCGGAAATGTTTAGATTCAGAATCAGACCCGCAGAATCGCATTTATTTGTTAAAATACAGTTAATATGAAGGGATTTGCATAGGCGTAGCTGCAGAGAGAAATCAACAATTTTATATACTGTATATATAATAACACACATGTAGGACTTCACAGGCTCTCACATATAGGAAGAGTATATGATGTATGCCTTGTCTCCATTGGCTGTTTTTCAGTCCAGCTGGGGTCAAGCATGGTGTCCAAAACAAATGAAACATCACTTCATTTGTGAAATGTATTGATTAAATGCTGCTAAATATTAAAACTGAACGTTGCATTTTTATCCCCAATATACAGGAAACTGGGGGATCTCAAGAGTGGGGATGGAATGCTCTTCTATGTTACCCCAGTTTGTGATTGAGGTTCATAAGACAGGTGTATTTTGGGTTTGCCTGGTGTCCAGCCCCTATGAATTGTGGTCTTTAGCACTTTTTGAATTGGTCTGGGACACAAGCCTATTCACTGGCAGTTATTTTGGACAGATACTGTCTGACAAACCTGATTGGATGGTACATGTAGGCGGGACAAACCTACTTATGAGGAGCATTACAGGGCACAACAACTACCAAAATGGCAGCACAAGCAAAGGAACTGGTTGATTTTGTCAGTCCTTAATGGCATCGATTAATTTAAACAGGAACAATCAGCTGTTTAAACGCTCAGAAGTGAAGCCGCCACGATTGTTGTTGCTCTGAGGTGTTACCAGATTACAATATCTGCTTTTCTACCGTGATCGGTCAAAGATTTTGATAACTGACAACTAACACCAACCAATCACTTGGAGAGAGAAATGACATCAGTGAATCAGTCTTGGACAGGCTTGACCAGACCGCTATGCATCGCCATGCAAAATTCAAAAAGTGCTAAAGACTGAGATTGATGGAGGCTGGACACCAGGCAAACCTAGAGCAATTTTAAAGACAGAAACTTGCAAAAAAAACTGTCCAATACCTGCGACTTTACATTTTCTAAAGGATTATACCGGTCTAACGCTCTATTGTTTCTCAACCTAAAGCAGCTAGACACTTGTGGTCAATGAGATTTTTATTAGCGGTCTGTGGGCTAGTTAGTGGACATAGATGTAGGCTAGAGTGTAGGCCAAGTGAAGAGCGAACCTGAGGAAGCCACAATGCGAAACGTGTTGTTTGCCCCAATATTTTATATGAATTAAACTGAAAAGTCAATTTGAACACTCCTGGTGTGCGCTGGATTACTTTGATCTTGATAGATGTAGGCTACTTTGAATGTTTTAACAGTAAAAACAGTAAAAATGAGACTCACAGTTTTGAATTTTAGAATTGAAATACATCAGCTTTCAAACGGTCCCTTGAATTTTCCTAGCCTCTCTTTCTGTACAAACCAGTGTTATTACATTTTCATAGTATATAATAATCATATTTACCCTGCTCAATTGATGACCTGTTGGCCTTCTCTCAGACCCCCCAGATCCACTCGCCTTACTTGCACTGAAGCGATCGTCCAGGTTTTTTACTCCATGCGAGTTTAATCACACCTGCAAAATCAGGTAGGCCCCAAACCCTAACCTGTATTTAATGCAAAGCGGTATTAATATATATAATGTATAACCGCCTGAGGATGGCAGTGCCGATGTTTGGCCGGTCCCTCAGACTGTACGGATTTAGAAGGCACCGCTCTATATGTCCACTGCAGTATCTTTGTCAGTCATCTTTCATCTTTTGGCCTGCGCCTATAGGCAGAGAGAGAGAGAGAGAGAGAGCAGCAGGGGGTGTAATTCTATTCTAAAGCCCCTAGTTAGGCATGCATATATTCCTATTATAGTCAGCGCTCCCGGAACAAGACAACAGAGAGCAAACAGAATGACCTTGAAATATTTATCCCCAGCCCCGCTTCGGAGAATTAAGTTTGGTGTCAGGGGCAACTCGCAGCCATCCAGCCCCACTTTGTGTGGAAGCATGCACGCACACACACTCTCTCTCTCTCTCTCTCTCTCTCTCTCTCTCTCTCTCTCTCTCTCTCTCACACACACACACACACGTCCTCCTTTAGCGGGCTGTGTAGACCGAGACAAACGGCTCATGTACCATCTTGCAGTGTTGAATATTAAAGGCGGTCAGGGAGGCAAGGCTTTGATTGGGACAATAAAGGCTGATGAACAGGATCTTAGAGCATGGGAGAGGAGGGTTGTGTGTGTGTGTGTGTGTGTGTGTGTGTGTGTCACAGCGCAAGGGATACAGCCAAAGCCCTGAAGTGGAAGCCAGGAGCTGCCCGGCCCAGAATGCTGTCAGTGTGTATATGTGTGTGTGTGTGTGTGTGTGGGGAGGGAGAGGGGGGGGGTGAAGAAGGCTAAAAGTGACCCAGTCCGGGTAAATGTGGGTCAATGTGGTGAAAAGAATGGGACATACAGTATTTGGGTAAACTTTTATTGCACTGTACTTCCTTGGGGTTTAATAGCTTCAGTAAGCAGTGATGTCTAAAAAGTAGTTTGATGTTTTTGACTTTGCCTCTCTTTTTACTTTTGATGTGAAATAACAAAAGAAGTATGAGGTTGCCAGCTTTCATTTGAGATCCGATGGTAGCTTGAAAGGTTAAAGTGTGCATGACTTACAACTGAAATTCTGTAAACTTGCAGATCGACCTACTGTCCACCAAAACACAAGTAACAAGCATACAAAGACTCATTCATCTTGCTTGGAAGTGCATGAGCTGCCAATAGAAGCTTCCACTTCCCCCAACTTAGTCTAAAGTTTCTATAAAAAAATAAAAAAAAAATAAAAAAAAAACATCTTCCTCTTCAGCCAGAGATCAAACGGAATCACAAAGGGGTTTTGATTTATTTGGAGATATTCTAGCTAATGATCCATTACAGAATATCTAAGGGGAAGTCGGTATGGGAGACATGATTGAGGCTAAGCCAAAGCCTCTTTGTTGCACTTATGTAATTGTCATGTTCATAGGGAATTTTTATTGAAACAATAACAAAGCGCATGTCCACAAATTAGCTTCACTTTCTCCCATTCAACTTCTCATTGTCTGCAATGCCTGTGAGGGCTTAGAATAATGGATGATTTGAGAGGGGAAAGGGAACGCAATGGGCTGTGTGTGTGCGTGTGTGTGTGTGTGTGTGTGTGTGTGTGTGTGTGTGTGTATGTGTGTGTAGGGGAATGCATGTTGGCAGTGTGGTAAAGAAAAGCCTGCTGGATTGTTGGAGCACAGTGGAAGGATGCCTGCCAGTTTCTACGCCACCGGGACTCTCTGACCTGCGCTTGTGTGTGTGTGTGTGTGTGTGTGTGTGTGTGTGTGTGTGTGTGTGTGTGTGCGTGCAATTGAACTCAACAACAGAAAACATCCGCCTGTTTTTGCATGTATAAAGGGGGGAGGGGGGGGGCTTGAGTATGCTTTTACACTGTGTGTGCGTGTTTCTGCCCTGTATACGGTGTGTGTATGGACGTGCACCTGTATACGATGTGTGTGTGTGTGTGTGTGTGTGTGTGTGTGTGTGTGTGGGTGGGAGGCTCGCAGATGAAGACGGTGCTTGCCTCATATTCGATGTGATCCGCCGCCTCACCTCTGTCATTATATTTAGCATACGATCCAGCTCCATGTTTCATAATGCATTTCCCATCTACTGCGCTAGCGGTGTGAATCTCACATCTCAATTAGCCTCTCTCTCTCTCTCTCTCTCTCTTTCTCTCTCTCTCTCTCTCTTCTGGACACCAAAAGCATTATTTGTGGCAAGAAATGGAAGAGCAGAGCAACTCCCAGCTAGTCGCATAATTTGAGCGTGAATGGCACATTCTAATTTACTCACACACACACACACACACTAATGACATCTCACACAAAAGCCCATATATATGGTTCCTCTGCTGACTTGGAATTCTCCAGGTCTAAAGCTGACTGAGCACCATGCCTTGGGCCTTCTCAGAGCCGGCCCAAGCCTTTCTAGGGCCCTAAGCAGAATTTGATTTGGGGCCCCCCCCCCCACCGCCTCGGTGCCGCCAATACTATTGACTATTGTCAATGCTTGATCATTCGCACACCTACTGTAAATCTAACACACCCATTATCAATTTTATTAGTTGTAGCTGTGTTCTTACATCATACCAATGTCAGCCTGGCATGTTTTTACCCTTCTGTGGTTTTTAATCTTAAAAGGTGGCAAACTCACAAGAGTGGTCTGGTGTTAATTTGCACTTTAATATTCAAAGTGATACAGTACTAAGTGGCATACTGACCGTGGTGTACTGAAAAGTAACAAAATAAACCAGCGGACAATGCCTAAATGGTCTGTTATTCTTTTTGTCTTTTAGGTTTTGTTACCTTGTAGGGCTATATTTTATTAAATAAGGAAATTAGTTTGGTTGTGCCGTTCAGTAACTTGCAAAATAGTCTGAAAAACCAACATGAAAAAGAATCCGCGGATTGTGATCCTGCCTGAAAAAAATCGTGATACGATATACGCCCACCTGTAATGCAAACACACCTTTATCTTTCTGTTTTTTCTCATCTTCTGTTTTCTTCTACTTTCTTTTCTCTGCTCCAGAAGGATATGTCCTTTTTTTTTTTGCAACATTACTTTTTTTGCTGCATCGACGCAGAGGAGAGGACTGGCATCAAAAAGTCCACAGATCACTCCAAACACTGTCAGCATCTAAGGGGGAAGTAGAAGATTGCTAGCACTTTACACTATAGAAAGTTTGGATCTGGAATGCTCACTCTGCAATCGACTCAACCCCCTGGAAAGACCGGGCCAGTCCACGCCAGATCCTTTATCATCATTCATAGCACTGTAGTTAATTAGCTTCATTTACTATTTGCAGTGTTAGATTCTGATTGTCTAGTCTCCCCAAAGAACTCTACTAATCCTATAATAAATTTGAGGAAGGAAATCATATCTTGAATTGTTCCTGGTTGTATTTTTCTCCTATGGTCCAGTGATACCATAGGAGATAAATAAAAAAAAACATGAAGTGTGATAAATTCACCAATCTGTACCACAGAGACGCTATGAGTCACTATGAGTATTATAGGGATATTATATTCTAATGATAAGGTCACTATTGAGTTCCACAGATGCACCGGAAAGACCCTAAAGGAATGTTATAGGGATATTACAGTGATTTTTCATTAGGGGTGGATGTGCATTACTCTCCGGAGCAGATGCGAGGCCGGGCCATCGTGGGCAGAATGAGTAATCGGTTATTGATTTGCATTGGTCGCATGCCTGTCCGACCCGAAATTTACCGAAAGCAGATGTGCGGATACAGAAGAGAGAGAGAGAGAGAGAGAGAGAGCCTTTCTTGTGTTTCCCCACCAGGCCAGTGGACGCACGAGCACGACAGAAGACGAGTGGAAAACTTCATCCTGTCTGTTTTCCATCATCCATAAAGTTCATACAAGTTCGAGCATCCGCTTCCCCCTCCCGAGTTTGTATCTCCCCGCTGCCTTCGGGTGCCGTCGGGAATTACGAGTACGAGGGGCGCGATAACGACATTTAGAAAGTGGGGAGTTTTCAGATTCGCCGAGATAATTAGCACCGCCGTAGGATTCTGTTTTCACTCCTTAACTCCTAGCTGTCGTGCGTTTTGTGCACACTCACAGGTTGTCCTCTTGGTGTTGAGGCCTAGACTTTATTAATATTTCAGATGTAGCGAAGGCTTACATAGATTAAAGCATTAATTACATGCCTGGTGCACAGTTCCTCTTCTTCACCCTGCCACTGCGGGACAAAGTCGCTTGATTCCTAGAATAAAACTGAGAATAAAAACCGAATACATTGAAACTCATCGCGGCTTGTCTGATGTCCAAGCTCATTCTTTTTGGCTGCTTTCTCTAAGTGCTGGGAATCCCGCACATAACTGAATATACACTGAATGCACCTTTGAAATAAAATGAAATCGAAATGGATTTGCATCTCACATAAGTAGCTCCCCCATCCTTACTTTTTTACCAAACCCGACAAAAAGCTACTTTCCGCTCCATTTTTACGCGTTAACCCGGGATGAAAACAACAACGGGACACGCATTAGCCCTGTAGCCGTAGCGGGGGGGGGGGAATCATCTGTCCTCCGTGCTTTTTTTTTTTTTTTTTTTTTTTTGATTGCGTGAGCTCGCCCCGTATTGAACGGGGCTTTGACGGAGGGGTAAACAGTTATTGATTCGCATTGGTCGCATGCCTGTCCGACCCGAAATTTACCGAAAGCAGATGTGCGGATCCCGAGGAGAGCCTTTTCTCATGAGTCTGTGCCCGTCAGACACAATAGGAGGATATTCGAACATCCTAATCTTTGACAACATTTCAATAGAAATCAGTTCCACGTGTGAGTCATGGCACTGCTGCGATGTTTACATGAACTGATTCTGGTTTTTTTTTTTGTTGGGTTTTTTTTTTCTCTCTTTTGTCTGTAGGCTCTGAGCAGCTTGCTTGTACATGTCATTATACAAAGACTGGTGTGTGTGTGTGTGTGTGTGTGTGTGTATGACGCTGGCATATGTAGGCATGTGCCTGTAGAACCCCAGGGCTCAGATTGTAAGATGTCGATAGCCAACCTGTAAATGACAGGCACAGAGGGAGTGTGTTTAGCAGTTTGGCTGGATCTTAAAAAGGTCACACACACACACACACATAGGAAGACACACACACACATACTCACACACGCAAACACTGTATGGAGATTTGAGGAAACACACACGTTCATAATCTCCTTTGTCACCTCCATCAATAGCTTTCTGTACAATTTCCCAGGTAGATCCTCACTGTCCTTATGTTACTTCCAATACAGCCGTGCCTCACTATTCCCCTTATATCCTCATTGTGCGTTTTCCACTACAGCCGTCAACGTCAAAGAGGCAAATTGCTGTTGTCATGTGGAAACCCCGTAACTCCAAATTTCGGGTGAATTCGACTACAATCGGAGGGATTACATGGCTCTTCTATGGCTTGAGAAAAAAAAAAAATTCGACGACCCCCGGGGGGGCTTGTGAAACCCTCTCAGAACCCGCTGGAGAAAGTCCAGAATGCGCGATTGCTCAAGCTAAAAACAGAAACAGAAAAAAACTGTTTCTCATTTTCATAGTACCAACTACCCAGTTCTTCTTCTTCTTCTGTTGATTCCAAACGTACCGGAATACGTAAAACGCATCACTTCACAGAGGATTTTTTTCCCAGGAAAGACCTACCAGACAGGTTGCAATGCTTAAGTGTGTGTATTCATGTGTGTATTTGTGTGGTTTTTTTTTTCTTTTACAGCAGTGCAACTTTTCCACCTTTCCCATGGCCTGGATACAGGGGAAAACAGTGGAAGATCACACTGGAAGACGGGAGCCAGCAAAGACAAGCAAGTGAGTGAGAACGTTTCATGGAAATCAATATGAGGCAACGTTATATTATTTCAAGTTTACAGTGGAGCATACTGTATATTGAATAAAAAAAACCAGCCCTATATTTGCTTGTCACCCGCATGGACTCGCACTTCTAAACGCCGCAACCTCCATCGGTACCCACCTCTCTCTCTCTCTCTTTATCTCCCTCTCTCTCTCCCTCCATCTCTCCAGTGCCAGGCCTGAGCTCGGTAGGAGGAAAACAGCAAAAAAAAAAAAAGAGAGAGAGAAAAAGAAGGAGAGAGAGGGATTGGATTTCCATTCCACATTGGATCACTGGAGTGGAGTCTAAAACCACAGAGTGCGCTGGCACTGGACAAAGAGGCTGGATTCAATAAATATGTGGACTAAGCTCTCCTATTCAGACCCCGCAGTATTGAATTCCTTATTTAGGTCATTTAGACTGGGCAAAATTGATACAGTATGCAGCTCAAATCTATAGCTCCATTTTTTCTCCCCCTCTCTCCCTCTCTCTCTTTGGCCTTCTAAATAAAAGCGAGAGATGAGAGGGAAGCGAGTGTGTGTGTGTGTGTGTGTGTGTGGGCGTGTGAGAACGTCTGCGAGTGCGAGTGAAGGAGTAGCGAGAGAGAGAGAGAGAGAAAAAAAGAAGGAATTTTTCTTTTTCCATGCGAGAGCGCGAATGTTTGCGGACGGGAACGTGCCATTTGGTCAAGAAGAACGTGAGTGGCAAAGAGAAAAGAGAGAGAAGAAAAGAGGAGGCATGAAAAGCGAAAAACAAATTGAAGGAAAGAGATTGGAGGAGTGAAGTGAGTCAAAAGACAGAGAGAAAGTGTGTGTGTGTGTGTGAGAGAGAGAGAGAGAGAAAGGTGGTATTTTGACATTTTATTAGAGTCTCAATGAGGTCTGCACTAGACAATGCTCTCCTGCCTCCTCGTTTAGCCTGATCTTAATTGGCCATTAGATTGAAAAATAGCCTATACCTCTTCTCCTCCTCCTCCTCCTCCTCCTCCTCCTCCCCCTCTTCTCCTCCTCTCTTCTCCGGCTTCAGAGCTGATTAGGCCTTTGATTTACTAATAAACACAAAGAAACAGATTAGCGACGGGGGCTGAGACGGCATCAGACATGCTTCACTGTGTCTGGAATAGGGAAAACGCCGGCCTCGGCCTTCACGCCCAATCAGATTTTAGGTGTAAGTATTCTATTTTTATATGTAAGTTGGCTTGACGCTAAAATATAATATCCCAGACGAAAAACACACTTCGGTGTGTCTGGAGTAGGGAAACACTGGCCTACGCCTTCACGTCTAATGGAAACGTATCTGATTTTGTATTTAAGCGTTTATTTTTTTTTTTTGTTTTGCTCCCTTGACACTGTGAAATATTACCGATATGACTAAAATAAAAGCCTTTTTTTTTTTCTGGACTAGAACACGGTGTCACAAGTTCCAATCCGCCATGCCAAGTCGTCCCAAATTCAAGCTTGGACAGACCTGCCGTTGCCCTGCCGCGTAGCTGCAGATGCGACCGCGCTTCACGGCTGCTCTATTTGTATTTTTATTTTTTTCTCTCCCCACCGAACTCGCACTGGGCTCTTATGATAAATAAGACATTACCCACAATGAGAGGAACTCAATCAGCGTTTGTGTTGGCTGAGAGTGAGAAAGACAGGGATAATTACTCACTAAATAGGCAATCACCGAGGTGGCGCCCACACAATCAAGCCTGCGTGTGTGTTTTGGGGAGCTTCCACTGAAAAGCCGGCCAAAAGCCTTTCGGAAAATGGAGAACCCGAGCTATAAAGTAGGCTAGCGCCGGTCCCGCCGGCCTAATACTGTAGCACGGGTCACAGGTAGGGTTTGGAAACGGTTATGAAAGGGCTACATTTCAAACTAAAATCACGTCCATTTGCTAAGTGAAAGAAGACTATCCTGTGTCATGAGTAATGGAAGAAAACTGAGTGCTCTGACATCATTTTTTCCAAGCAGAAATCAAGTTTAGGCGAGGCTACATCTATTCCCTGATGTTGTTGTGTTAATTTTCTTTTCTGACAGCTCCTGTAAACCTCCTGTTTGCTTTTGTGGTTTCAATGGGATTAGCCTCAGGCATGATGAACTGGATTCATTCAATGACTGGACTAGCTATTCAACCAAAGCAGACATAAACAGTGGTACAAACCAGGAGTGGAAAGAGTACCAAAATATCCTGCTCACTGTTGCTTAAAATGTTACTGTAAAATATACTCAGAATAAAAAGTTACAGAGTAAAATAATTACTTTTACTAGCTAGCAAGGCTAGCAAACTAGCTAGACAACAACAAAGCTAACACAAACCAATACATCATTTTTTCCAAGCAGAAATCAAGTTTAGGCTAGGCTATATCTATTCCCTGATGTTGTTGTGTTAATTTACTTTTCTGACAGCTTCTGTAAACCTGTTTGCTTTTGTGGTTACAATGGGATTAGCCTGTGGCATGATGAACTGGATTCATTCAATGACTGGACTAGCTATTCAACCAAAGCAGACATAAACAGTGGTACAAACCAGGAGTGGAAAGAGTACCAAAATATCCTGCTTACTGTTGCTTAAAATGTTACTGTAAAATATACTCAGAATAAAAAGTTACAGAGTAAAATAGTTACTTTTACTAGCTAGCAAGGCTAGCAAACTAGCTAGACAACAACAAAGCTAACACAAACCAATACTGTAGCTGGACAAATGGCTTTTTGGCTAATGTTAGCTAACCTATTAACGTAAATAAATTGGAGCATTTAATGTTACAGTTTGTTAACTTAACGCTAAAACCACATGCTTGCGCAGGTTTGATGCAGATGTAATTTATGATTGGCTAGTTTCTGATGCAATGTTTAAAATGTAGCTAGCGAAGTATTATTTAAGCAAAAGTAAAATTACTCACTTAAAATTGCTCAAAAAACGTGAAAGCACACAAAAATGCTGCTCAATTGCAGTAACGACAGTAATTGTTATTCATTATTTCCACCCTTGCACAAATATTTCTGATCTTTGGAATACGAAATGTTTGTTTGACCTAATAAAGTTGGTGGGAAAATGCCATATGTCATATTGGAAAAGTTCCTGCTCAAACTCAAGCAGACTCTTTGTTGAAATGACGCCATTTACAGAGATGTGTGGGTAGGAGGTCTTTTCAGTAAAATGTATTGATATTGCCCAATGTTGCCAGCACAGAAGCATTTTTGTTCAACAAACATGCATGGGAAATGATTCATATTCAGGATATAGTGAATCCATCGAGCCAGCTACAAACGGTTGCGCTAAATTACTTTGACTAAAATATGAATCTATCAAAGGCAGGCCGAATATCTGGCTCGAACAGACATCTAAGTGCATACAATTTAAAGATAATGTCTGAATAGAAAGC
The DNA here is from genome assembly GCF_046629955.1 of Centroberyx affinis. Taxonomy (NCBI): domain Eukaryota; kingdom Metazoa; phylum Chordata; class Actinopteri; order Beryciformes; family Berycidae; genus Centroberyx; species Centroberyx affinis. The sequence continues at coordinate 14,596 of NW_027278782.1, forward strand.
ATATTGGCACACTGTGGTATACATTATTATTTGGCAATTATTATTTGGCAACGTGCCAGAGGAGACAAGCTTCCCAGTGTGGGTGGCGGTGGATGAAGCTAATTCAGGTCTATAAGAGACTCATCAAATTTGGCATGAACATATAATTCACTAAATGGTTATTGATTTTGGTGTGGCTGTATCAGCAACAAAATACCTTTCAGTTCTTCAGTGACAATGCCAATAAACTTTTTTTTTTTTCATTTTATCGTCTTAAGCTGCTGACAAAGAAAAAACATTTAAATTCAAAGTTTGGCATTGAAATTGAATGGAAGGTTTACATGGTCTGCTATGTGTTGAGCATAGGCATAATGGCAAAAATACATGGGTGCCAATGAAAAAAATAACCACAATTTTCTTAATTCCTATAAAACTTATTTTGAAAAACTAGCTTCTGGCACATACAGTATGTGTTTTCCACACAACAACAACAGCGATATAATATTCATGTATTTCCCTATTTATCTGAAACACCATTTCTTTAGAACCATTATGATTTGTACCATGAGACATGCCATCAAATCTTCTGTAAGGATTTGATATAGCCCTTGGCAAATACATTTGTGCTGTTCCACATATTGGAGTCTATCTGTATGTGCGTGCGTGCATGCGTGTGTGTGTGTGTGTGTGTGTGCCGGAGGCCTCTATAAAGTAGCATCCTAGTTTAGCTTGTCTCATAGGTTGTTAAACAGGTGATTAGTTTCACAAGGCAACACCTTTTAAACTTTGACGACTGGGAAATCCTTGGGTTTATATAGAGGCACCATTCTGGCAAACATAACTCATATGCGTGGGAGCGTGTGTGTGTGTATGTGTGTGTGTGTGTGTGCAGGTATGTGTATGGATGAGTGCCTACTGTATGTGCTTGTCTGTGTGCTTAAATATAGCCACAGGCACACACACTATACCTACAAAGCGGCAAGAGTCCTCGGTGTAATATGTTTGTATGTCTGTTCTGACTGAAACACTGAAACCTTGTAGTGTTTTGTAGTTTATTGGCATGAAAATTAGCAACATTTTAAGATATTTGAATATTGGCACAAAATATTGTCAACAACCCACATCACTAGAACCCTACTGACTTCTTGTGTGTATGTCACACTGCTGCGGTAGGCTATGTAAAAGAGCACGGGGTTTGTCACCACTTCAATATGTGTGTTTGAGAAAGGTAGCCGTTATTGAGGAGATCCTTCCGGAGAAAGAAAGGCCAGACCTTGGAATGGTTTAATCAATAGAGGAATGTTCTCTGTAATGAAGTGTGTCAGCTTCTTAACGGGACTAAAACCTTCATCAAGTCAATGAGGAGGGGAGAGTTAGACCTGCAGAGCCCATCTGAATAATCACACCGCCTTATTGACAGGCCGCAAGACGAGGCGAATGCCAAACATTAGCATGGTCAATCAAACACACACACACACACACACAAACACAGACACACACAGGCAAACATAAGAACACACACACACACACAGGTGGATGTAAAATCACACATGCACATATGCGTATGTATGCACCCACACCATATAGTAAACATGCATGCATGCATGTGAGCACAACACGCATCAATAGCTCTAGGCTTTAGTTTTATCACAAATCTCCCAGCAACATCTGGCTCCATCATGGAGGCTCAGTGCAGAATTGGCTGTGCACAAATAATGTTGAAAGATATAACAAACAGGCTTGAAAAAGCAGGACAGCTGAAAAAGATTGTTGTGGTGTGGCTGTAGATCCATTCAGTAATGTTCTAATTAAAAGTGAATGGTCTGATAAGATCGATTTGTTTCCAAATAGCTTACTTTGACAGTAGGCCTAAACCGTTTTGTCTTTGTCTCTACTCCAAAACACTGAGTTGTGGCTAGTGTTAGCTCAGTTAACTTCTACAAACTGTTGGTTTTTGGCTTTGTTAGCTAGCTAGCAGGCTAATTTAGCAAATCAACCAACGTTAAAGGTCCCATATAATGTAAAACAGGATTCCCCTTGCCTCTGTGATGATAAAGGAGTTGGATGGTCTATCTAAACATGGTGAAAGTATCAAAACGCACGGTCACCAACTAAATCCACACAATCCATATTAGAAAAGCGAGCCTCTAAACGAGCCGTTTGGACTTCCGTAACTTTGTGGCGTCACAAAGGTTCGCTCATTATCATTTTTGTAAGAAATAATAGACTAACAAAGTGTTTTTTTCAAAGCGGTTGAGCGGTTGTCATTGTTTATTACCGGAGAGTTTTCCCTACCTGTAGCTGCCAGGCCGCTGTGTCTCACGTTTCACTCTTGAAACTGTGAGCCAATCAGAACAGAGGGGTCGTTAATGTTAATGAGCCTTAAAGACACAGTGACAGAAACAACCTGTTCTTGGTAAGGCTCAGAGAGATGCTGGAAAATGAACGTGTAAAAATGGATTGAAAGTGTTTTTGGTACATGACACCACACACACAGCTTTGAATGGACCTCAAGACACAAAATAAAACACTGGAAAGTGTAGAATATGGACCTTTAATAATAATATTAGACTACTAACGCTACCTTCTACTAGATATGCTAGCAAGTGTGCAAATAGCTAGCTGTGCTCACAACAAAGCACTGACAGTTAGGTTTATTGTTAGCTAGCTGAAAAGCTGACATTACCTAAACACAAAATGGATTATAGCCTATTTATTAGAGATGAAATGATGACAAAATCAGAAATGAACCACGTCTATTCACTTCTGCTGAGAGGGACAATTTATACATTTAGAACCACAATCTGCTGGCTTCCAATATGGCCGCCACAAGCTGTTATCTCACCTGAAAACCCTCTGTATACAGTACTGTACATTTGCATCGCTAAACACACATACCGAGGCATGCGAACGCCGAATATATTAAACATGCACACATTCCAATATTGTAAACACCACCTGATATGCATATGAAGACACAGTGTACATACACATGCTCTCATATCCATGCAGTCCACACATGCACGTTCCCTCTTATCCACACCCACAGAAAAGCCACAGTCAGTCATCACTCCCTCTGTCTTCACTCATCTTTCCCCACCCTCCCTCTCTCCTCTCTCTGTCTTCCATTGATCTCTCTCATTGGACTCATCACTCTGCATTCTCTGCAGACAAAGAGCAACCGCAGGATGACAATCACATTAGAGCACACAATCTATTTATGGCTTTGCCTCATATTTCAACTCCACTATCCTCTCTCTTTTCCTCTCTCCCTTCCTCCCTCCCTCTCTCTCTCTCTCTCTCGATCTGTGATAATATAAACGTAGGGATTTTAGCGGTAATGAGTTTTTAATGAAAAATGAATTATTTACAGTGGCTGGAGGACAGGAGATAAAAAAAAAGAGAGAGAGAGAGAGAGAGAGAGAAGAGCAGGTGATACCAGAGCCGTGAAAATAATTCTGTCACAATGCAGTAAAGTTTAGTTGAGGAGTTTAGTTCATATAGACGCCAATTAGCTTTTACTGACTGCTTTTTCACTCAGTCGCTAGAAAAAACACTGTGATTCTTAACTGTTAGAGAGATTTTTTATTATAGGTATAGTAAACTGACAAAACTATTCTTCTTTGGTGGTGTTTCATTTGTTATATATTGCATATATGTTTATATTTTTATTTTTCACTTATACTGGACATATTTCATATTTTTGGTATTTTTTCAGGTCATACATATTAGAGCTGCAACGATTAATCGATTAGTTGTCAACTATTAAATTAATGGCCAACTATTTTGATAATCGATTAATCGGTTTGAGCAATTTTTTTTAAGAAAAATCAGTCAAAATTCTCTGATTCCAGCTTCTTAAATGTGAATATTTTCTGGTTTCTTTCCTCCTCTATGACAGTAAACTGAATATCTTTGGGTTGTGGACAAAACAAGACATTTGAGGACATCATCTTGGGCTTTGGGAAACACTGATCGACTTTTTTCACCATTTTCTGACATTTTATAGACCAAACAACTAATCGAAATAAAATAATAACAGAAAAAAAATAATCAACAGATTAATCGACAATGAAAATAATCGTTAGTTGCAGCCCTAATACATATTCTCCATATTTTTTTTCTTTTTTGACCTACTGCTGTTCAATTAGCAATGCTGTAGTTCAGATTTCCATACTTCAATTCATATATTTGTACTTTACATGATCTAGTGTTGGAATTGCTGGTTGCATTGTATTCAAATATCCCGCATATTCTTGTTTATATCCTATATTTCTTTGCTGTATCCTATTATTTGCTGCTGCAATAAGTCAATTTCCCCACTGTGATCAATAAAGTTCCACCTTAAATAAAGGTGTATTCCACTCTTTATCACTGCGGCTGCCTTTGGGCAAAATGGCACAAACTACTCACAGTTCTTTAGCAGGGAGTTCAAAAAGGAGGGGGGGGGGGGGGTTGAAGGATGGAGGTGGAGAGGGGGACTCACAGTGTGTGGTCTTTGGGATTGAATGCGGAGGGGGGGGGGGCGGATGAACTTTTGGGGGATTTAGAAAGTTTAATGGTGTGTTCACACTATTCTGCTTCTTTTTTTTTCCTCAACTCAATTCAGGTCATTTTACATTTTACTCATTTCTACCTGGACCTTTTCTACGAATCAAGTTCGTTCTTTATTGAACAGCATCTGATCAATAAAATCAATCAACACTTATATTATTTTGGAATTTTAACTTTAATAATAAATTTGAACACCTTTGTTGCGATGTTCTCAACACTCCTATAAACCTCTTCTTGTATGCAAATGATTTAGATTTACTCTCATCTATTAGTTTACATGAGCTGCTGCCATAGAGTGCTGTATGGTGAAGTACAATGCTAAATATTTCTATGATGATAAGACAGTATACTCTTCTTATAACAATAGTAACTTCTTCTTTTAATAATAAGAAATTCTTATAATAAATCACACTGTTGTATAAGCCTCTGTGTATGTATGCATCTAATATGTGCTATTTTTGAATACATTTTCTTATCAAAATTGTTCACACACACACATTACTTTGTACTTCAAAATTATGTTTTCGTTTATTCTCTTACTCATACTCTCTTTGTGGCAAACCTATTGTGTTAAAAATGCTTTGTAAAGAAATTTCACTGGACTATCTCCGTGTGTGTGTATGTGTGTGTACGTGTGTGTGTGTGTGTGTGTGTGTGTGTGTGTGCGTGCATGGATGTAATGAGGGGACCATCAATTCCCTGCAGAAAATGCCATGCGACGATGGTAATGGTAGCAGCAGAGAGTAATGAAGGAATTGATCTCCACAAGCGCTTGACATTTCAACCAAAGCCTTGAGCACCTAAACCTCCCCTGCAACACCCCCCCCCCTCCTCTTAAATATCCATCTCTTCTCATCTCTCTCCCTCCCTCTTCCTTTGACCCGCCACACTTCAGTTCGCTCCACCTTTCCCTCTCTCTCTCTCTCTCTCTCGCAGTCGACTCTTTCCACAGTTCACTCTCTTTCTGCTCCAAAAACTTTCATCGCTGTCTCCCCCCCCCCCCCCCGCCTGTCTTTATTGTGATAATTTCTTTCTCTCTCGCTCACACACACACACACACACACACACAATCGCCCCGTGACTCTCTTACAACCTGCCACTCTCTCAACCATCCTCCCCTCTTGCAGCCTTTGTGCATTCTCCCCTCTCTTTCTCTCTCTCTCTCTCTCTTTCTCTCTCTCTCTCTCTATTTCTCATTCAGTTCCTCTCCCGTCGTTCACCCCACCCCACCCCCTCCACACCAGCCACTGGTCCCGTGGGTCAGCCCATATTAGCTTACTTGTTAATACTTGGACGGCTCGGGATCAATACTTAATCAACAAGTAATGGGATTCCTCAGTCATCCCATATGATCTTTCAATAAAGACTTGAATCTGTCTCGCCCAGACCTGCTGCTTGGCCCCCCCCCCACCCTTGCCCCCCCCCCCCTCCCCTCCACACCGGGGGGGGGGAGGTGGAAGAGGAGGAGGGAGGGGGTGAGAAAGACAGAGGTAGAGGGAAAGAGAGAGAGAGAGAGAGAGAGAGAGGACAGGTGGAGCTGGAGGCAAACTGTGGAGGCTGCAGGTGTCCGAGTGTGTGTGTGTGTGTGTGTGCGAGTGTGTGTGTGTGTGTGCACATGTTCAGTATGTGGGCTTTTTGTGTGCGTGGATGTATGCTTATAAGTGTTTGCCTAAGTGCGTGTGTCTTTCAGAACTCTCTCTCTCTCTCTCTCTCTCCGATCTGCATCCGATTAAGGCCTGAGCCCAGAGCCCCTCTCTGTCCTTCACCTCCCCAACCTCTTCTCCCTCCTCCTCCTCCTCCTCCTCCTCCTCCTCCTCCCGGAACACATGACACACACACACACACACACATGCAGACAGAAGCATGCCAACACACCCTCAAACACTCACGTCAGACCTGTCTTTGCATGTATAAAAGCAGAACACAATCGTTGCAGGGAGAGAGAGAGAGTTGTCATGTCTTCTTCATTATTAAGCGGTCTTGTGTGGGAAAATCACACGCACACACACACACACACACACACGCGCACACACCTTAAACTCCACTCCCGGACTTTACTTTCCTCTTCAGAAGACCGTTGCCTCGCGGGACGGCAGATGGTATCAAAAGTAAACTCGTCACAGCGGGCTGAAATATTAAAACAGACCATATTCAACTTGTTTGGCCTGTGGAAGAGATGATAGATTTGGTTCAAAGTCCTCATGAGAGAGGGAGACAGCGGCTGTGTATAAATGTTTTCACTGCCAAAATCAGTCATTCTCTGCACATAACAAACAGACTGGTTCATTAAAGTATGCATTTCCATTCTCTGTCTGATTCACTGTTGATTGTTATTAGGGGGTTATAGAGTGTGTGTGTGTGTGTGTGTGTGTGTGTGTGTCTTGTAGGGTTAGTTAGAGATGAGCTTTTGATGGCCGATATCTATAATGATTTAAAAGTGAAGCTGGCGATAGCTGTCATTTTGTGCTGATGACTTTAAAAGATAGCATTTTCGTGCCCAAAAAAAAAAAAAAAAAATGGCCAAAGATTACAAGGATTCAGTGAAAACCTTTATTCTTTGTCAGGGTGGAAAAGCCTCTGAAAACAGCATTTAGTCCATCACGGGACACTAAAAGTCTCCATTGAAAGCTAATGAACTTCTTCTAGGTGGGTCAGCAGCTCCTTAAGGCAGAGTGAGGCAGGTTTCACTGCAGCTTTTACAGACTGTGGAGTCAAATCCTCCCACACCACACTGGAATGATTCCTCTGGTCAGTCGTCAGACATAAACGTGAAAACTGGCTCAGCCTTGGTTACATGCTTGCCAACTAATGTCATAAAATGAAATCACCAGTAATAGCTCACTTCCTAACAACTAACATTACTGCTAAACTACACTTGGCAAGGTCAGCTACACTAATATGACAACCTCAACAAACGATTAAGAAGTCCAAAACCCAAATCAAACAACCTGATGTTGTCAAATGATACAACGTACCTTATCGGGTAACCAGGGAACTAGCCAAACACTTCCACAATTTGAACTGTAGAGAAATGTGAAATGTGAAGGCTAGTGGCAGTGATTTATGGTCCATCATCTGGTTTATAAAGGTTCCTACCACAGGCATTTCAGACAAGGACCTAGCGCAAATCCTACAGTCTCTTAGACACATCGGCACATGGAAATGATGGCCTTTCTCCAAGCATAACAATGACAAGAAAATTAGGGGTCCTTGATAGGAAAATGGTTGAGAATCACTGTCTTAGAGCAGTGATTCTCAACCTTTTTCATATCAAGGACCCTAATTTAGTCCACATTAGAGCCACGGACCCCCATTTGATGAGATTTTGTCTCTCAGACCCAAATCTCAGAATATTTTTATTGTTACATATGATTTTGTCCAGAATTCCATGAGTATCTGTATTGTAGGCAGATAGATAACGGTGAAACTATGATCAAAATAATCATTCTTCTACATTCTCTAATTGTGTTAACATCTTGTAAATGAAATAATGCTGAATTTTACCAATTCATCAATTTGCTGGGGACCCCCTAGAACCCCCTCAAGGACCCCTGGTGGTCCCCGGACCCCATGTTGAGAACCCCTGTCTTAGAGGTTCATCCAGCCTGCATATACAAAATCCTCTCTTGCTCTTATTCTGTTTGATAACACTTTACAATAAGGGTACATTAATTAAGGGCATTAACTAACCCTTAATTAACAGTTAACTAATGTGTCTGGTAATCATTTACTAATGGTGTTCATGTTAACTAAGGTATTAATTTATACATTATAATAGTCATCTTTATAAACTATTAAATAATGTATAAATTAATACCTTAGTTAACATGAACACCATTAGTAAATTACACATTAGTTAACTGTTAATTAAGGGTTAGTTAATGCTTATTCAGCATTAACTAACCCTTATTCAGCATTAACTAACCCTTAACTTAGTGTACCCTTATTGTAAAGTGTTATCAAACAGAATAAGAGCAAGAGAGGATTTTGTATATGCAGGCTGGATGAACCTCTAAGACAGTGGTGCTCAACGTGGGGTCCGGGGACCACCATGGGGTCCTTGAGGGGGTTCCTGGGGGGTCCCCAGCCAACGGATGAATTGTTAAACTTACTTTCACACTTCACTCTTACATCACCCTCCTGTGGAATATTAGAAGACCTTTGAACCCGCTTCATTTTGCTCGCTTCTACTTTTCCCGGCGCCGTAGGATTTGAGGCTCATTCTGTCGCGCTCATTATAAGTCGCTCTGGATAAGCGCGTCAGCTAAAATGCGGGGGGGGGGGGGGGTGTAAAAATGTAAATGCACTGTACACGCAGTAGGAAAAAAAAAAAACCTATCTGTGTCGCTGTATTAAGCTGAGCAGCGTTCGGTGTGATAAACCCCGGCAGAGGAGCATGCTAAACAGCCTCAACCTGGCCGCAGCCAGCCAGCTCCCTGTAAACAGGCTTTGTGTCACCATTGTCATATCGCAGCCTCATTAATATACATGAGAGTCTGAGGCCTTTAAGACGCTTCAGGAGAGAGCGAGCTGCCAGCCTCTCTCTCTCTCTCTCTCTCTCTCTCCCCTCTTTGTCTCTATCGTCGCTCTGCCTCCTCTCCTCTCCCTCTTTCTGTCCTTGCTCCCTCTCTCTCTCCAACTTTGCTTTCTCACTATCCTCTTTTTTTCTCTCCTCCTTCTCCCCCCCCCCCCCCGCACACGTTCTTTCTTTCTCTCTCTCCAACTTTTTGCACTCACTTTCTATTCCTCCGCTAACTAAATTCTAGCGATCGTCTCTCTCTCTCTCTCTCTCTCTCTCTCCCTCCGGCTCTTTCTCTCTCTTTTTTTTTTCCGGCTCCTCGCTCTTCTTACCTTTCTCTTTTTCTCCTCTCTTCCCCACACTTCCGATTTATCTCCAGCTCTCTTTTTCTCTCCCTTTCCCTGTCTTTCTTCGCATCTTCTTCCTCGCTCCTTCTGTTTCTTCTCGCGCTCTCTCGTTCTGTCTTCCATTTCTCTCTCGCTCTTTTCTCTCCTCTGCATCCTTTCTGTTCCCTCTCTCTCTCTCTCTCTCTCTCTCTCTCTGTCTCTCCCTTTCTTTGCCATTTGTTTTTCTCCATATTCCCACTTTCGTTCTAACTATCCGCGTGCTGTCTTTCTATCGCTCTCTTTTCGTGCTGTTTCCCTCTCCTCTTTTTTTGCATTCTCTTTTTCCTCCTCTCCTTGCTCCTCCGCTCTCTTTCTCTTCACGCTCCTTTTAACTTTATTCCATCACTCTCTCGTTTTCTCTCCCCTGTCGTCTTCCCTCTCTTGCTAATTCTCTTTTCCTTCTTTTCTTGCTCCCTTTGTCGTTTTCTCCTCTCCACACTGTTTTGTCTCTAACTCTCTCCCTTCCCTCTCTCTCTCTCTCTCCCTCTCTCTCTTTCTCTTTTTGTCACCAGATTTGTTGTGTCGCTTTCATACATCTGCGTCAAACATCTTAAAGCCTTGAACCTTTGCATTTCTTGAGTGTGTGTGTGTGTGAGTGTGTGAGTGTGTGTGTGTGCACAAAAGCGAGAGAACGATCATAAAAGAGAATACATTTTAACCACGCATGCCCACATGTATATTTTTATAGATGCATATTTTGTGTAAATATGTGCATAAATGCGTGTGTGTGTGTGTGTGTGTGTGTGTGTGTGTCTGCATTTGTTGACAATGACTCCTACCAGCACAGTACAGTACATTACATAACTTTGAATAATGTGGGAGATATATTCTCTATCGCTTTATCTCCCTGCTCTCTCTCTCTCTCTCTCCCTTCATCGTCCCCCCCACAGACACACACACACACACACACACACACACACACCCCACACACACACACACCCTGTCAGATGGAGTGATATAAACAGGGTGTATTTCCCTCTCCTTATCTCTCCTCCCTCCCTCTCTCTTTCTCTCCTGCTTTCTTTCTATCAGTTGCCTGCAGGGCGACTGTTGACACTGCGGTCGCTCTCACTTCCTTCACTGAGTATGTGTATGTTTGTGTGTGTGTGTGTGTGTGTGTGTCTGTAGGAAGTGTGGTCAGGTGTAGAGGTGGTGGGAGTGAGTTGCTGTTTTGCCAGTGGTTTCCTATAGGCCTAGGCCTCCTGTTGACCTGTGTGTGTGTGTGTGTGTGTGTTGTGTGTGTGTGTGTGTGTGTGTGTGTGTGTTACTTCCTGAGGCCTGTCATAGTCTGCCATGACCACACAGAGCCACCCCAGCAATGATTTACAAGGACCAACGTCAAGTTGAGAGCGGATGTGTGGTCTTACACACACACACACACACACACCACATACAATACCTTGCTTCCATTTCGATACACACACAGAACTCCTCTTGTTAATATATTGAATAGAATGAAGAAAATACACATCTTATGTTAACAATGTATTGAATTCCACAACAGTCACTGTTATGTAGACATGTTTTGATACAGCCTGTGTCATTTTTCGGAAGTTTGATGAGTGTGTTCGGGTGTGTGTTAGTCGAACAGCGTGTGTGTGTCGCCGTGGTGATATTTGAAGGAAGGGAATCTCTATGGCAATACCTCCACATGGCGCCAGCTCTCCATCTGCAAGGGGAATGAGTCTGAGACAGCGTGTGTGTGTGTGCGTGTGTGTGGATCATAGGGAGATGAACCATTATGCCTCAATGGGAGAGGAACTGGGGTTATGTGGGATAATTCAGACTGCTGAAAATTCATACGGATGTGTGTGTAAATGCATGGATGTTTATGTCTCAATATATTTGCGTTTATGTACACTTGATAATGTGTGTGTGTGTGTGTGTGTGTGTGTGTGTGCAGATACGTTACCTTACAGCTGTTGTTTGGTAGAGGTCTGCTAAAGTGGAAGGAAGATAAACATCATCTGGCACTGGTGTGCATAAGTTCGCAGTATATGGAAATAAGAATGAGCAGTTTGTGTGTATGTGTGTGTGTGTATGTGCACGCTTTTTCATATACTCATATGTGAACAAATGTGTCTCCTTGGGGCTTTATCCCCCAAAACCCTCTCTCTGCCTCCTCGGTGTTCATCAATTAACCAAATGCACTTGAAAAGAAGAGGAGGGGAGGATAGTAAGAGTAGACAAGGCGAGGAAGAAGAAGAAGAGGGGGGGGAGGGAAGTACAGAGGAGAAGAAGTGGTTCAGCTCTCTCCACTGTTACCTGCCCACTTAATGTTTGTACAGTTCAGCAATTTTTCTGTAACAGCAAAACACCCATCTCATAGGCGGGTCCCTGGGACGAAAGCTAATGAGGGCCTCTATCCGTCAACTTAGGGGTCTTTCACATAAAAAAAGATTAGGAACTCGCATATAAGGGAATTCACTATGCTATAGCGCTCTAATTCAGCAGGGCTTAGAGAAAGAAGGATGAATAGAGGGCAACATGGACCTGAATTTGTTGTTTTATATGTTACCTTTTAGGCATTTAGCTGACGTTCTCACCAACCAGATTAAAGGAGGTCAAAGGTCAGGGCTTTAGTGGCCTTATAGTATTACCATGACCAGAGAGTGTTCATGTAAGAGTGAAATGCCAGGAGATAAGGAAAGAAAGGGGATAATTTTTTATTTTATTTTATTATCTGCTGCTATTTTGCAAATCCTCATCATTTGTGTGTTCCCCAAACTTATCTGGCCACCAAGTGTGTGTTCCCTAAACCCAAGTGGTCGTCAAGTGTGTTCCCTAAATTCAACTGGTCGTCAAGTGTGTGTTCCCTAAATGCAACTGGTTGTCAAGTGTGTGTTCCCTAAATGCAACTGGTTGTCAAGTGTGTGTTCCCTGAATCCAACTGGTCATCAAGTGTGTGTTCCCTAAATCCAACTGGTCGTCAAGTGTGTGTTCCCTAAATCCAACTGGTCATCAAGTGTGTGTTCCCTAAATTCAACTGGTCGTAAAGTGTGTGTTCCCTAAATCCAACTGGTCTTCAAGTGTGTGTTCCCTAAATCCAACTGGTCATCAAGTGTGTGTTCCCTAAATTCAACTGGTCGTAAAGAGTGTGTTCCCTAAATCCAACTGGTCTTCAAGTGTGTGTTCCCTAAATCCAACTCGTCTTCAAGTGTGTGTTCCCTAAATCCAACTGGTCATAAAGAGTGTGTTCCCTTAACCCAACTGGTCGTCAAGTGTGTGTTCTCTAAATCCAACTGGTCGTCAAGTGTGTGTTCCCTAAATCCAACTGGTCGTCAAGTGTGTGTTCCCTAAATCCAACTGGTCGTCAAGTGTGTGTTCCCTAAATCCACCTGGTCTTCAAGTGTGTGTTCCCTAAATGAAATTGGTCGCCAAATGTGCGTGATCCTGTCTCCTCTTTCCTTTCTGAACCTCCTTTCCTCTCTCTTCCTTTCTGTCTCTCTCTTCCTTTCTGTCTCTCTCTCTCTCTCTCCTTCCCCACGTCCCTCTCCATCGCGTGACCCACTAATGCACTTTCCCCGGAGCCGGAGCCCCTGTCGAGGCTTCGCTGTTGTGACAGACCGCAGTTAACGATATGGACCCATAATTGTACAAGTGGTTATGTATAATTTCTAGACCCACTCGATCGCCCTCCTGAATCCCCCCTCCAGTCCCCTCCCCGCTCTCTCCAATCACTCACGTCACCTCCCTCTCTCGTCACTCGTTCGCTCTGCCTCCTTCTCTCTCTCTCTCTCTCTCTCTGCTCTCTCTCTCTCCATCCCTCCCTCCCTACTGATCTCTCATGTTAAGACGTGCTGCATATGCCGAGGTTATAGTGAGAGGGGTTGCATGTTTGTGTGTATGCATAATTGATGAGTGTGGGTGTGTGTGTGTGCATGTGATCTGTTGACATGAGGACATATCTGACAACTCTGAGTGAAAATTACCATTCTTCTATTTTATGTATGTTGAATCTGTACTACCATAAGTCAAAAGTGGCATTAGTGTTACTAGTGTCAGAGAAGGACCTTGCATTGCCAAAAGGTCATATGAATGTAATGGTATTAAAGCAGGAAAACAAAAGTATTTAAAGTTTTTCTTTTACACCTGGATGCAACAAGTCCAGTTCTCTGGGGGTTGTGAAAAGGCATTCTGGGAAATGTAGGCAATCACTAACTGAAGTAGAAGTAGACGAGGCAGGTTGAGGGAAAGTGGGTTCACCAAAAAAGTTAATTACAACACTTCATCACAAAATAACTCCTGGAATGTACTGAACAATACAGATTGATGACATATAACAGTGTAAGAGGATCCTTTAAAACAGTGGTTCTCAACCTTTTTCATATCAAGGACCCCTAATTTAGTCCACATTAGCGCCCCCATTTGATGAGATTTTGTCTCTCTGACCCAAATCTGAGAATATTTTTATTGTCAGATATGATTTTGTCCAGATTTCCATGACTATCTGTACTGTAGGTAGAGAGATAACAGTGACACTATTATCAAAATAGTCATTCTAAAATGACAAAATAATGAAGTTTAACAATTCATCAATTTGCTGGGGACCCCCTGGAATGCCCTCAAGGACCCCTGGTGGTCCCCGGGCCCCACGTTGAGAACCACCGCTTTTAAACGACTCGCTAACCCGGATAATTTTGCAGCGTTTCAACTTGCGATGCCTTAAAATCGATACTGCTACCGACGCGGTCAGTAGGGTAGCGGCGGGTATCGTTTTTCGATACCCACCGCTCTAACTCTCCCTCCCTAACTTCCCTCCTCTCTCTCTCTCAGTCTGAGTCTGTATCATTGTCCTGTATCAGTGCCGTGGGTTGCAGTGTGTGTGTCTGCCATCTGTTATAATCAGCCATGAATATTGCAGGGGCCTCGGCACTTTAAACGGCTTATATACCCTATGGATGTTGACATGCATGGGAGAAGTCATGTGTGCCAGAGATGCACTCTGTGTGCGTTTACAGTTGGCCCATTGATTTATAATTAACGCCGAGGTTACTGCTCCAGCACACACACAGCTGGCCTGCTCTCTGGGGTCAGAGCAGTGTGTGTGTGTGTGTGTGTGTCTTTGTGAGAGTAAGTTATTTCAGTGTGTATGTGTGTGTCTGTCTTTGTGAGAGTAAGTTATTTCAATGTGCAAGGAGGACGTATTGTGCACAAGTGGAAATGTGTTGTGTGTGTGTGTGTGTGTGTGTGTTTGGCTGAAGGGCTAGATTTATCATGGAGCATAAAGGTGATGTGTGTGTGTGTGTGTGTGTATATATAGTATATTGTGCCTGTGCTCAAGCATTAAGCATATGGTCCTTTGTGCATAGGGTTATCTTTGAGTGTGTGTGTGTATGTCTAAGTGTGTGTAAGTGAGTGTGTGTGTGCAAATGCATGTACAGTGTAACCATGGTAACTCATTCAAAGATCCCTGTAGACCGCGGACACTACAGTCCCATCAAATGTATTGATTACACTGCCCGTGCGTGCATGATGGACACACACACACACACACACACACACACACACACACACACACACACACGTCTGCAAGCCAACCGCTAACACCACTAGGTTGCACTCTTGCAAAGCGCTGACTAGTTGCCTACAAGAGCACACAGGAAAATCTCTTTGTAAAGCTGTGAATGCTAAAGTACCATTGACTTTGGTACATAAATGCACCTGGATATTTCTTTTATATATTTTTTTCCCCCTCTACATTGGTATTGTGCCACATTTAGAGCCACTGTTCATATTTTGGAGTGAATGATAGTAAAACTTCCCAAGGTCTTGTTTTGCTTCTGTTTTTTGCCAAAAGCTTGTTCAGACTCTTGTCATGGAAAATATATTTTGTAGCCGATTTGTTTGTTCTGCTGTCTCCTCCAACCTATTCTACTCATCAAATGACCTGAATGTGGTGTGAAAACAGTGGTGCTATTCATTCCCACACTAAAATTTGCCACCAAAGCATTTGCATTAAGCACAACACTGTTATATTAGGTGCTGTTGTGGGTATTTTAGCAATATTTGTACTCTGAATCTGCGTGATAAACAGGAAACTGATGCATTTTACTTTCACCGGCAGTAGAGTATTTATTGGCTCTAATATGCTCTGATGCTGCTCTGCATGTTATGATTGGACGCTCATGCTGTGTCGTGTTTACTACAATTCACCATTATAAAAAGAAAGAAAACAAATCACCATTGCAGCTCCTGGGACTAGTTAATGTTTTGCTACCTTGAACTTTTCAATTTCAAAAGATATCCGTTGCTATACTTGTGAGGACCTTCCATAGTCTACATGCATTTCTGAACCCTAAACCTTGAAGGACCTTCCTCATCTTTCTAACCTGGTTGTCTCAGTAAAGAACTTGATCCTGTTGTGTGTGCATTGTATGTATGTATGTTTTTTGTAAATTCCATTTCACTTTGAGTGTTCACTATTCTTTACTCCAGTCTAGAACTAACCAATGTTTGTTGTTTAAAAGCTACGTTCACAGGAGCGCAAACCCTGAATCGCGAGAGTTTGACAGACTTCTTCAAAGTTCCCCCAGGTCAAGTGGAAACCCTGTGCCTCCATTCTGTCAAGAGCACAAACTATATACTGTATACTGTGATCCTACAAGTCTATAGCTACAATGCGAGGCGGCCCATTTTCACAACAGGAACAAATACGGTGTTTTTACCATGACCCATGTTTGAAGACATCTGCTCAATAGGTACATTCAAGGCAACTTGATCTCTGCACAATAACAGTTCAAAAAGAATCATTCCAAGGCCTTGACTGGTGAAGACGTTGCTTTTTCCATTGTGTTGAGACAAACAAAATCTTATACTGGGGCCCTATGGGTGTAGAATCCAGCAGTGGTTGTCAAAGGGTTCTTGAGTGGGTTCCAGGGGATCCCCAGCAAAATGAGGGACAGTTTATCTTCACTAATTCACTCAAAACAATCCCAATTAGAGAAAGTATGACTGTAATCACAACTGTCTCGTTCACCACTATTACTATTACTACTAGACAGTCTTAAATCAATAACAAAAAGGGAATTCCTGGGACCTAATCTCATAAAATGTGGGTCTGGGGCCTAAAACGTGTCTATTCATGGGTCCGTAACATGAAAATGTTAGAGAGCCTGTAATCTAAAGTGCCTTACACTACTATGAGTGCATGCAGGCACTGAACCCCTAACCCTGGAGGTGTTATTGCCTTGCTCTACCCACTCAACTACACTGCATTTTCATGGGTATTTCTCAAACCTATAAATATTTCTCACAGCAAATAAAATGCTACAGTAACCATTTGTTACAGTTAGATTCTGCGTATTTACTACAATGACCCAATGCATTCTTAAGAATTGGGTGCATCCAGAAGTCGTTTTAATATAGACGTCCATGGACACACAAGCATTGGACAGTAACTCTTGAAAATGACATGTTTCAAGGTCTTGCTTGATCAAATGTTCGCTCTGCCTCTTGACAGCGTACAGTGACTGTATACGCTTCTTTTGTCAATGTGTGGCTTCACACTATCAATGCAGTGTGTTTGTGTGTTCACACTACTGTATGTGTCTTTAGTGGAAAGCATTTTCAAAGGACCGTTGGGGCTTTCTCCTGCAGGGGAATACGCCTCCTCACTAAGCTTTTTCTACTAACTGAAGATGATGTAGAAGAAGAAGAAGAGCGACAACAAAAATGTAAACTCAAATTCTCAAAATCTCAGAATTCTACCTCAATCCCAGACTACCCCATATATTTCCAAGTCAATCAATTATCTGTTTAACATGGCTGTAAAATGGTGTCTTTTACTATTCATGAAGAACTTAAAGACTCATGACCCAAGCATTCCTGTTTTGTCACCTTGAAATGCCAGCCTTCCCTCGACTAGTACTGGGGCAGGCCGGGAGCATCGGCGTAAGCCAACTTAAAGAAGGGAGAGCTGCTTTAAAAGAGCTGAGAGCAGTCGGTGAACTTGGCAGTGAAGCTGAATCGATCGGTGAGCGTAATGCTATCGGACAGGCTGAGGAAGACTTTACCTGCTGCTGACCCACGAACCCATGACCTCAACACAGACGGGCTGGAGGAAATACCTGGGTAACACCGGGTTAGGGAAGTCATGGAGTCTAATGCGCTAATCTGCTGTAGGGTTACACTGATACTCTGCCTACCCCACTAGCTCGAAAAATGCAGTGAAAGTGGTGGAGAGGGAGGGATTCCGTAGAGTCTAACGAAAGTAAGACCCTACGTAACATCCAACGACGTTCACCGTACCTTTGATTTTTAAAGAGGATTGTCGATTTAGCGGGTACAACATCGGCAGTTCAACATATGCACTTAAATGTGGAGGTAATGCCTTGTATTATTGTCTTCTATCTCACACAAC
Organism: Centroberyx affinis; assembly: GCF_046629955.1. NCBI lineage: Eukaryota > Metazoa > Chordata > Actinopteri > Beryciformes > Berycidae > Centroberyx > Centroberyx affinis. Next base: position 32,396 of record NW_027278782.1, read on the forward strand.
ACCTAGATGTCATCTCAAAAACATGTTTTAGTGCTTTTGACCCCTTTAAGGAGCTGCTAACCCACCTAAGATAATTTCATTAGCATGGCTTTCAGTGGAGAGTTTTAGTGTCCCACGATGTAAGTGCTGTTTCAGAGGCTTTTCCACCCTGACAAGAAGTACAAATTCCAGGGGAAACACTGAACATTTCTAATTTTTTACATTTTTTTGCATAGAAATCAAAAGCTATAACAGTTATCAGCAGCTTTAATCTAAAAGCATTGACCTTCAGAATTCCATATTGGTCGAACCCTACATCGACTGCCTTGGATGGTACCTTGGTCACCGATGCAGTCAAGGGAATACACACAAATAGAAATTGCACCTACTGCTTTCTCTGGGTATTTTGAGTATAACGTTCCCAGTGTGCCCACTTCTACAACTGAATTGGTGCTTTTGCAATGGCACAAGAAGTTGCAGCTGTTGCTTGACTGATACTTTCGGGGACTTTTTGCTTTTGCTGCAAATTTTTGGAGCGGATTTGTTTTGTTTGGAGTCTATTCAAAGCACTCCAAAATAACAAAGTGGAAAAGAAAAGAGTTCACTTTTCCCATTTCTGGGGTATGAAATTGATCCACTGTTTCATGAGTTGTTTTGACTTGATCTCTGGGTTGTTCTGCATTGCTTTCCTTGTAAACTGCTTCCTACTATGTCTCTTGGTGGTAAAGCTGTCATCTCGTCCCTTCATTTCATCCCAATGGGGTGTAGAGGTCAGACTCAAGCTTGGTCAACTGTATAATGGCTGATAGATGGAGAATGATAGATAGATAGATAGATAGATAGATAGATAGCCTCTGTGTAGTATACTATCTGCAATGGATTCAGTGTGTCAGTATCATTGCTCTTTTCATGGTGGGATCCACAGAGGGATTTGGCCAGCGACTGCAGGGGGATTGGGACAGTCGGCCAGCATGTCCAGCTGGAACACACACACAGCCAATTAGCCTGTGTAACTGCATGCGTGCGTGTAGGTGTGTGTGTGAGTGTTTGTCCATATGCGAGTGTGTGTGAACACCTTGCCAGTGCATCACTCTCATTATCCATTTTGGCCACTTTTCGAGTACTTTTAAGCAACAGTCCTCTGCAGTGTGTGCTTGTTTTGCTATTCGGCTTGTGCTTAAGTGGAGATTTATACATGGAAACCAGTTCAGTTCAATTCAGTTCAACTTTATGGGGCAATTTGAAAGTGAGTGAGTGAGAATGAGTTTTATACCTTCAAATGGTTAGTTTAGTACTTGGGTTTAAGGTTAAGATTAAAATTAATAATAGATTTAGGTTAGGCATGTAGTGGTGAGGGTTAGGGGTTAGAGTTTGAATGTAGTCAATGGAAAGTCCTCACAAGTATAGTGATACAAACAAGTGTGTGTGTGTGTGTGTGTGTGTGCCTGTGCGTGGTCAGCTCCTGCAGTGTATGGAGTCTGTTTGGCAGCATCAAAATAACCCTTATCTGGCCTCTCTATTGCTCACACACACACACACACACACACAAGCCCGGCATGACCACTTAATCCCTCTCACTCCACACTCTCCACACCGCCTCTCTCTTGCACTCTCCTTTGCCCTCACTCCTCTGTCCCACCTCTCCCTCTCTCCTTTTTTTTTTTTTTTTACTCTTCCCTCCACCACTTTCTCTGACCTGTCATTTCGCCGTCTGATCTCATCTGCTCCCTTCTTATAAGGTCACCTGCACTTTCTCGGGGAGCGGGGGGGGGGGGGGGGGGGGCATGCGAGGGGGCCGCTCTCTCCTTTATTCATCTCTCCGTCGGGAGGTGAAGGGCCCGGGTGCGCGAGGTGACACACTGGATTAGGGGGTTGTATTCAGCCTAGATGTGGGGTCTTCCGCGGGGGTCCTCGGGGGGCCGCTTTGTGGATTGTCGCCCACTGATCTGTCACGGCCAGCCAAAACACATTTCGAGGCCGTTCTGATCCGGGCCCCAGCTCTCTCCGCGGGGCGACACGCTCGTGCACGTACACACACATTTACGCACAAACTTTTTTTTTTTTTTTTTTTTTTTTTACAGGATCAGGACGTCATCAGACACTGTCGCCCTTGTCTTCCTCGGGAAAACTGATTGGCTGCACTGCAAAATCTGTCTTAGCAAGTCTCGTATTGAGTCTTAAAGTCTTAAAATCAAGTCAATACATCTGCCAATAGGGTGAGATCATTTCATTTGCTCCCAATGCAAATCATGTTTGAGTATTTGTTTGAATCAAGTGACGCTATCTCGATAGCAATATGTTGTCATTTGCATATATTCTTGAAACAAATGCAATGATCTCACCCTATTGGCAGATTTTTTCACTAAAAAGACTTTAGAACGAAAAGTACCATTACATAACTGGTTAAAATTGAGTGTTTCTGTAGTGAACCGCTCTTCTCTTTTCCTCTTTTTCATCCCAACACTCATGAGAGTCTATACTGTATGTGCATCACACCATATTCAGAGAAGCTATTGGTGCCAAAAAATATATTTATATATAAAATAGCTGTAATAACTGACCTTGCTTGCCTGTACATATCGATTTTACTACCGTTACAGAATTTTCCTCCTGTAAAGTATTTGGTAAATCTTGCCATTCGAAGAAAGCTATTCACAAAACTCAGTCACCATTCCCACCCAGCGGAGGTCAACGCTTTCCACAGAGGAGAAGCCTCTCAGGTCATATCACCGCAGACAAGAGCAGATTCAAGAGGATACAGCAGAAAAACCTCTTCATAGAACAAAGTCTGCACCTCAGTTAACACCGTGTTTTCAGTTCATATTAGGCTAACATGCTTCAGCAAAAGTAAGTAGTTTTTCATGATTTAAAAAAAAAAAAAAAACTTAGTTAAAGCTGCACAATGCAATGTTTACATGTTGCTGTCCCCAATTGACAGGGAGAGGTAACTTTTTGAATTTTGATCACTAACCAGAAATTCTGTAAGGTGACAAAAGTGGAATTTCTTTCTTTTTTTAGGTAACTTCATACCTGGTATTTTTATTGTTCTTATTATTATAAAATTATCGTAACACTTTCTATGAAGCCAGTGTCTATAATACATTATAATCTTACTTATAACACATTATAATGCCATCATAATGCATTATAAGTATAGTTATAGACTGTTATAATGTTTTATAACACATTACTTGCAATCTGTTATAAAGCGTTTTCATTACCACTTAAATTAAAAAGCTTTATAACAGATTATGAGTGATGATATAAAACATTATAACTGTCTATGCATGGCTATAACTATACTTATAATGCATTATGATGGCATTATAATGTGTTATAAGTATGATTATAATGTATTATAGACACGGGCTTCATAGAAAATTGGTATTATCATAAAATTGCATAAGCATTTCATAAGCATTTTTCTGTTTTGATTGATGACCATTTAATGACCATACTGGGCAAATCTATCTCAATTAGTGGGGATGGGACGCTCTTCTCTGTTGCAGCCCCACTTTGTCATTTAATCTGATAAAACATCTGGATTTTGACATAAAAATCATAAAATGATGCAGCTTCAAACCCAATCACCTTTACCATGTTAGCGCCTTACTTTACCTATTCAGCTAGGGAACAGAACCCCCAACCCTGGCCGTGTTGCTCTACCCATTCACATCGCCATGGAGATACAGCCAGCATCCACACACACACACACACACACACACACACACGCGTAAGCTCGCCTCTTCCTCCTCATAGCCTCCGTGTTCTTTGCGTCATCTCTCCATTTCTGCCCCGAAAGAGAGTGCATGTAGAGTGCACTTTAGAGCCTCCCCTCTTCCCTCAATCCCTCCATCTCAATTCCCTCCCTCCTCCTCCTCCTCCTCCTCCTCCTCCTCCTCCTCTACCTCCCGTCCTTCAGTGGGCTTGCGTGCTCGGAAAGCCGGTGTCCAGGCGAGTGGGGAGAGAGAGAGAGAGAGAGAGAGAGAGAGTGAGAGGCTGGACTTTATATTTAGACCGGCGGAGAAGAAGAAGAAGAAGTGTGCTTATGTGAGTGTGAGCGCGTGGTTGTGTTTATTTATGCACTTGTGCATGTTCATGTGTGTGACCGCATATCTCACAGAAGGGGCTTTGTGTGGTTACATGTATGTGTCAAGGGTGTGTATGTGTGTATTGCATGTGTATATGGCTTTGTGTGTTTATGTGTGTTTGTGTGGCCTTCTAGTATGTCCATTCCTCTGCAGTGTGTGTGTGTGTGTGTGTGTCTCCAACTCTCTTGTGTTTGTGTATATATGACTGTGCGCATGTGTGTGTACTGTATGTTTGTGTATATTTCTATGCATGGGGTGATATCTTTGCCCGCACAATAACAACTCTGTGTGTGTGTGTGTGTGTGTATTTTTGTGCATGTCCATATGTGCTCATGCGTCTATGTGTGTGTGTGTGTGTGTGTGTGTGTGTGTGTGTGACTCGTGGCTTAAAAGGGCCCTGGCGTACTTAAAGGTGCATTACAGGTCTCAAGCTAATCCACAGTGATAGCTAAAGTGCTCTGTGTCGACCACAGGAGACTGTGCGTGTGTGTGTGTGTGTGTGTGTGTGTGTGTGTGTGTATGTGTTGCGAGGGAGGGCACGGAGGAGACAGCGTAAGATGTGGCCACCACACATTATTCAGCATAAATTTTGTATTGGGCCACAAACCCCCCCACCCCCCCACCTCCTCCACCCTCCACTCTTTGCATGTACAAAGGATGGAGGTAGAGTTCAAGGGAGGACTGAAGGAGGCAAGGGAGGGAGTGTGGTGGGGGCAAAGGATGGATGGGATGGAGGGAGCAGAGGAAGTAAGGGAGAAAAAGAGAGAGCGAGGGAGAGCTTGGCGACAAGAGATGGAAGGAGGGAGGATGCTTTAGGGATTATAGAGGAGGGGTGGAAGAGCGGGGATAGGGGAGGAAGGAAGGAGCAAGTGAGGGAAAGGAGGGGAAGGAAGGAAAAAAGAGGAAGAAACGGGTTCTTCATGCAGCAGTAGAGTTGGTTTTATGTTCTTATGTGCAAGGAATGGCAGAAGGGCTTTGGAGGTGAGGGTGGCAGGGAGGAGGGAGAGATGGAGGGTCAGAGAAAAGATGGATGGAGGGATGGAGAGATGGAACACTTGGTCTTGAGGAAAGGGGGGGGGAAAGAGCAGCTCTCCGTGCCTCGCTTTGTCTCCCGCATTTATTATGCAGATTCTCCTGCTTGTTCCTCTCCTTTCCCCCTCCCATCAGCCCCCATTTATTTCTGTGTACGCCTTAAGTGCCCATGGTAAACACTGCCACGCCATCTGAGGCTGTGTGTGTGTGTGTGTGTGTGTGTGCAGATAATGTGTATATCTGTGAGCCTGTGAGTATAGATTGTATACTGTACATACATCTGTACTGTACATTTATACAGATAGTGTGTGTATAGGTGTGTGTGTGTGTGTATTCATGTGTACATTTGTGTGCCTATGCATAGATAGTATGTGTGTGTAAAGATAGTGTGTCTGAGTGTTTGTCTGCATGTGCATTTTCAGTGTGTATATAATTGTGTGACCATGAGTATAAATACTGTATGTGTGTGTGTGTGTGTGTGTGTGTGTGTGTATACATGCATGTAGTGTGAGATACTTGCATGTTTGTATGTATAGATAGCATGTGTGTGTGTGTGTTCAGATAATGTATGCATATTTGTGTGCCTATGTGTATGGATACTCCATGTGCATATCTGAGTGTGTGCATGCAGATGCTCTGTGTGTGTGTGTGTATGTGTGTGTGTGTGTGCAGGCACGGGGTGGTGGAGGTTAGCCCGGGCTGCAGCGGTGGTGGAGACCTATTTTAATTCTTAACTAGATGTCCATGATTTATTAATCTGCGTTTGAAATAACAATTACCGTGTCAGAAGGGATCAGGCCAAAGCCTTAATTGCAATGGAAAACACACTTAATATGGAACTTGCCCCCAACCAAAGCACGCGCGTGGCATCCCCAACAGGCCCGAGACGACCAGTGTGTGTGTGTGTGTGTGTGTGTGTGTTGCCTGTCTGCATCCATGACTGCACATTATACAGTACGTATGTAAATTTGAGCATGGACGTCAATGCTATTGCTGCATTAACTCCTGTAACTAGGTTATATGTTTTGCAGTACGTGCATTATTCAGCTATGGCCTCGTCCACCTTTATCCTCACTTACACTCTGTTCCCTTCCCCACCAAAAGTGCTACTGCAGGTTCGCCTGTTTTTTCTCGGTTGTCTTCCCCCCCCCCCCCGGTTTAAAAGTGCTACATGAAGCGTTTTTTAAATATACCGTTGTTAAATGAATTGCGGTACCTTGGTTTAATTACTGTCAACAAATGAGACCACGGTGGAGACGATGAGTAGTCTCTATCTCACACCAGGGGTATGTTTTTGGTGCCGTTTGTTTGTCTGTTAGCAGGTTTATGGAAAAACTACTGGGCCGATTTTCATGAAACTTGGTGGACGGGTGTAGCATGGGCCAAGGAAGAACCCATTCAATTTTGGAGCGGATCCGGATCCGACTCACGAACAAGCAATAATAGCACGAACCTTGGCGGAGGTCTGCGCTCTCCGAGTTCTAGTTAGTGCTAGTGTTTCTTAAAATTTTTCCATCGGCCTTTCGCTCATTCCACCATCTGCCATTGCCAGAAACTCTGAAAGCTTTAACTCAGTTGGCACTGGAAGAACGGCTCCTTCTTCTTGTTTTGTGCCGTAAAGCAATCTCACTTCGCGCCGTAAAGCTCTATGCGAATAATGGGCACGAAGAACGCGTCTTTACAGTTTGAGATGGATTTAACCAGGTTTGTCCCATTGAGATCAAGGAAGGGAGAGATCAAGGGAGACCTGGCCAAGAATAGCAGCAACACAGTTTCAACAAAAAATTATTAAAAACACATAGAAAACACATAGATTTGAGTAACATTAAAATGATCAGATAGAACATTTGCACACAGACAACCTGGTTTCAATAGATTTCCCCATAGCTTTAAAATCATTCAGGGTAAGTTTTGAAGATTAAGATCAGACTGTAGGTTTTTCCATGCAGTAGGTGCAGAAAACCTAAAGGCTTTCTTTCCCAGTTCAGTTGGGACTTTGGGAACAGCAAATCGCAGAATGTCCTGAGAAGCGGAGATTGTAATTTCCATATTTCACGTTTAAAAGAGACGACAAGTAAGTAGGAATTTTAACCAAGAACGGCTTTGGAAATCAAAACATACCGATGACTGAGGCGGCGTGCGCATAAAGCAGGCCGATTCACGTTTTGAGTATAACACACAATGGTAAGAGATCCACAGTTTGTAATGGAATCTCAGAGCCCCATGATACACGCTTATCCAGCATGTGGAGACAATGAGCAGAGGCATTCATGTACAACACATCACCATAATCAATAATAGGTAGAAAGGTAGGCTCCACCAATTTCCAATTTCCGTGTGCTCGAGGTCGCACAGAGCTGTTTATTTTCCCAGCTGTTTTAACTATCGACTAGAACTCTGATTGGATAGGATTAGGGTTAGTGATGAATCTCGGGTCTTCCCATTCGCTCTCGTCGGCCAAGTCGATTGGCAAGCACATTTCTGGGATGTTTGTCCATTTTCCAATCCATGGCCATTGGACTTTTAGGTCACGGAAAACACAAGAACACACAAGAATGCAATCTCGCTTTGTGCCATAAAGCAATCCAATGGCACGCAATATAAAATACAGTGTAGATGCCAGTAAATGCTGCTCGGTGACAGTCAAGCAACTGTACTAATATCTCAAAATTCATGTGGTAATGATTTATCAATGTTACACACACACACACACACACACACAATGTAACTCCGCAGTCCTAAGGATATGTCTCAATGGGACCATTTAGTCATTCATCTTTATGGGGATTAGCCACTATCACTTAGTGGGCCCTTAAACAACTACACTCCTTGCGGCGTGTATATCCTCGGCGCATCGTGGCTAATGGCGTCTGTAATGAGGCTGACCCGCGAGCCTCGCCTAATTTAAAGAGCCTTGTTAAAGAGCCTCGGCCATTTTAAAGGTAGCCTTTAAAAAGCCGCGTAAAAAAAAAAAAAAGCTCGGAGAAGGAGAAAGTTGGCGGCGAAGGGGGAATAGAGTTGGGAAAAGAGTTAGACTTCTCAATGACTTGCTTATGATATATCATAGGTTTGTATTATCCATACTCTGTCAAAAAGGGGTGGAAAAGGGGGAATGCTTTGCTGTGTGTGTGTATGTGTGTGTCCCTGCTGTCGCGTCGTCTTCTAAAACACACACACACACACACAGACACACGCAAACACTCAAATATCCCCTTTCCTTTTCTCATAATTCTCTCTCTCCTCTCCTCTCCTCTCCTCTCCTCTCCTCTCCTCTGTCTGTACTTCTGAAGGAATTCTCCATCCATCTAATTCCCCTCCTGGTTCTTTTATATTGAGGCTGGGGCCCCCGCTCGTATTCCATGTCAAAGGCTTTCTCTTTTTTATTGAACATCAAATCCTCTGTGTCTCAGCCCGGCGCTCTTCTTTCTCCTCCCCGGCTCGGCACCATGCATATTCAGGAGCCGGCGGCCGCGCTATAAGGCCCCGGCTAGTACCCCCTCTTTTTCGAAAATCCGCGATTGTGGGCATTAGCGCTGCAATAACACTACATGAATAGGCGGCACGCTCTATATTTAGGCGCCTAAGTCGACCGCGCCGTAGCCAAAGATTGAGGCTGCGGGATGGAAGTGAAAAAAAAAAAAAAAAAAAAAAAGCAGACTTTTTCCTCCGTTTCGTTGTCTTTTCCCTCTTTTCTTTTCTGCTCTCGCTCTGTTTTCCGTGGCCTTCTCTTCTCTTCTCTTCTCCTCTCCTCTTTGGCTCCGGAGGCGGCGCTCGGTGTCCAAAAAGTTCCGGCGGCGGTGCAAAAAAAAAAAAAAAAAAAGCTCGGGATGTTTTTGCTGTAAGGAGCCGCCCCGCTGTGACACTTTGCATACTGATTTAAGCTTTACTGCTGACTTGAAGGGGGAGAGAAGAAGAGAAGAGAAAAAAGGAAAAAAAAAAAGGGAGAAACCTGACTGCTGTGAATCGGGGGGGCTTTAATGTGCTTGGCCCGCTGTGTCAGAAATAAAAGTCGCAGTGGAAATGAAATAAGAAGGAGAAGAAAGGAGGGTGTAACGCTTTATTTGGATAGTCCAATGTTTATACTCAATTAATCAGGTGACAAAAAGTAGATGTTCAACCAGGAGTCATTTGCTTTTTTTGCTGCCTCTCTTCTGTTCTCGCTGTTATATCATTACACAATTATTATATAATCATTCCAATCGTTACAGTTCCTTTTTATGATCTGATGCAATGTGCCCTAATACAGCGATTCTCAACCTTTTTCATATCAAGGACCCGTAATTTAGTCCACATCAGGGCCGCGGACCCCCCTTTTTTGTATGAGATTTTGTCTCTCGAACCCAAATCTGGGAATATTTTTATTGTTAGATATGATTTTGGTTAGGGTTAGACTTCCATGACTATCTGTATTGTAGGTTGAGAGATAACAGAGAAACTATGATCAAAACACTCATTCCTCTACATTCTCTAGTTGTGTTCACTTCTTGTAAATGAAGTTTAACAATCCATCAGTTTGCTGGGGACCCTCTGGAACCCCCTCAAGGACCCCTGGTGGTCTCCCGGACCGCACGTTGGGAACCACTGCCCTAATAGGTGCAATCGGCAACACAGATTCGCCCGGATTCATAATGTATCATCATGCATGTCGTAATGCGTTGTAATGAATGCAATTTTCTGTTGTGATTATCAAGTCGGGAATAGTGCATGTCCACTTGCAACGCACTTACGATGCACTTAGCGTTCCCATTCCCCCCCTAATTTACCTGCTTCTTTTCCAATTCTGCCTTTACCTTTTTCCAATATCCACCATTTATTTTCCCCATCACTACTCCCCACTCCATCCTTTCCTTCCTCTCCTGTTTTTTTCTTTTTTTTCTTCTTTTCCCTTCCCTCTGCTTATTCTGTGAGTGGGCCGTGTCAAAATATTGTTGCAGTCTAGCCCCACTGTTTTCAGGTCCCATATCGTCTGATGAAAAATGCAGAGAGAGAGAGAGAGGGAGAGGGAGAGGGAGAGAGAGAGAGAGAGAGAGCAGGGGCAAACCAGGCCTATAACTGGGATCTATGGGTTGTAGAATACCAAGGGAACTCACTGACCAGTAGAGGGAAGAAAGGAAGGATGGATGGATAGATTTGTGGGTGGAGGGACATAAGTAGGAGGGAGGTGGGCAGGTAAGAATGGAGCGAAAGAGGAAAGGAAAGAAAATTGAGAAGGAAGGAATAAACAAAGGATGGAGGAATGGATAGGTAAATCTGATGGAAGGACATCAGGAGGGAAATTAAGAAGAGACGGAGGGAAGGAGGAAGGAGAGGAGGAAGGAATGGGGGGAAGGAAGGAAGGAAGAATGAATGAATGGAAGGAAGGACGGACAGACGGGTGAATGGAGAGAAGAGGGAGGAAGGAAGGGAGGATGGGACGAAGGAGGACAGGTAAGAATGGAGGGAGGGAGGAAGGAAAACGGTGTGTATCGATGGAGAGACAAAGGAAAATGAAAGGGGCAGAGGGAAAGAAGGAAGGAAGAATGAATGAATTGAAGGAAGGACGGACAGACGGATGAATGGAGGGAAGAAAGAGAGGGAGGAAGGAAGGAAGGATGGGAGGAGGAAGGCTAGGTAAGACTGGAGGGAAGATGAGAGAGGAGAAGGAGGAAGGAGGTTAGCAGGTAAATGATGTAGCTCAGCTCATGAGAGCAATATTTACCATTTGTATATGATCCCCAAGTGATCTGTAAATAAAATATGATATTGATCATGTGATCATGTCCTGATCACATGAAGAAGTCATGCAGCTGTCATGAGTGCATGTATGACTTCCACATGATATTAGAAGTTTAGCCCTCAGACTAGTGTTCATTGTTAGAGACAATTATGTAAGAAGTTTGCATATTATATTTCCCATATATTGATTTCTTACAAAAGGATGAACAAAGCAACTATACATACTGAAGTATATAAGAAACTGATACAACTCAGGCTTATAGCTGCAGAGGTGTAGTGCTAGTTTGTTACTCCACTATGTATACTAATAGAATATACCTGTATTATACTAGTAATAATGTTAGTGTAATGACTGTTGTAATGTTGGTGTAATTACTTTATTAAGTAAAGTGTCTACCTTCTCATTGCATAAGATGCCAAAAAAACTGTATTTCTTTATAGATACAATTAGCATTTTATTATTATTATTATTTATTGCTATCATTATAACCTTTATTTTTGGAGCACACATGCTCTTTTCAAGCAGCTTTACATTCAATGAATATGAACGATAACACTTTGGAACCGTGGAGTCTTCTTGACAAGATTCACCAGATGGAAAAAAAATTACTTTTTGGAATTTTATTAATTCATCATAACTCAGAACAGTATACAGATTTCTACCTTTTGGTCAGAGAATATCCCGCAGCCCACTTGAGTGTGTGTCCTTAAGGTTTCCCCTATAGTTTCCCCTACAGATCCCATTCAGATTTTTTTGATACAATGTAGATGAGAGCATGTGGGTTCAAGTAGTACAGGTACGTAAGAGACAAATAATATATAGCCGAATCCTCCTATGGCCCAAATCCTCTTGGAAGAAGAGTGGACTCTCCTGCATGACTCCTCTGGCTTGCAAGGCTAGAAGAAGGTATGATGGAGGGACATAAGGAGAAAAAAAAACGGGCCAAAGTGAAATTGGGAAGGAAAGGAACAAGAAAAACGAAGAGGGAAGGAAAGATGGAGAGGAGGAAGGTAGGGAGGAGAGGAAGGAGGGTGATAAAAAAAATGGAGAGGAAGGTTGGGAGAATGGATGGATGAATGTATGGAGCATATGGAGAGAGGGAAGAAAGGATGAAACAAAGGACGGAAGGAAGAAAGGAGAGGAAAGAAATGGGAATTTAAAAGATTTGAGGGTCAGAGAAATAAATATGGCCAAAATTGCACTTATGGGACATATGTGTGTGTGTGTGTGTGTAGAGGATAACTGGTTATTTTACATGCTGTGTTAGTGCCTTTTTCTGTTAAAGCTACATTTCTGCTAAATCTCTCTCTCTCTAAGAGTTGATGTGTGTGTGTGTGTGTGTGTGTGTGTGTGTATGTGTGTGATATTGTGACGGCATCTAGCAACCTGGCATGCCTTTTTAATTCTACTGAGTAAATAATGCATTCACCGCAGTCCATAATTTATGTAAGTGGACATGCAATCAGTTCAGATTAAAGTGCACGAGGCCCCTGTGTGTGTGTGTGTGTGTGTGTGTGTGTGTGTGTGTGTGTGTGTGTGTGTGAGAGAGGCGAAGGGATGGAGAAAACATGACAGGTCACTGACTCTCCGCCTCACCATCTCTTTCTGTTTTCTCTCGCTGATGCTCTTTCCCTCTTTCTTGCCTCTCCTCTCTTTTTCACATACACTTGTTTCTTCAGTCTTTCTCCCAAGTTCCTTAAAGTAACAATTACATAACAACATTTACATAGAAATAAATGTACTAAATACATAAATCTACTTCCTGGTGTAAATTATGTCAAATTAAGTAATAATCCCCTACATTTCATGTAAATAAATGTCTATTTTGATGTGTCTTAGCCTACGTTTCCGGTTTGTTTGGCTGAACAGACAAAGAAAAGAGAAACTCAAACTGCATTAACAGGAAATCCAAGGAAAAAGACAAAGTCACAGTACTGGACACACTGTTTGATTGACAGGTGATCTCTGGGAAGTGCAGAGAAGAAACTCCACAGCAATGAGTGACAAAGATGGAGACAAAATAAAGAAAAAATCTCATGTATTACTACTTTAAATCCTAGTAATTCGGTAGTAATCATAACTACAGGCGATGTGTATCATCAGCTAGGCCACGTCAAATTAAGACTTGTTTTATTAGACCAGGGTCCACTCCTCTGGAAGAAGAAAACAAGTTGTGAAAGAGCAGATTAGTCAAGATCTACTCTGGATCCCGTCATGACCAAGATTGTTTTCATTAGAAAACCGCTCTAGATGCCCAAATTAGACTTTTGTTGCAGTGAAATGAAAATGAAAAACGAGAGAAAAACTGAAATAAACAGCTGTGGTGTGCAATGGCAAGGCTGTTTTGGACTTCTGACTATATATGTAGAGAGTGAGCGAGAGCGGTAAGACAGGGTCACAACCGCCATGTGTCCTGCTGAAGTGCCTTTGAGCAAGAGACTTGTCATATTCATCATAAGTTGCCTAGGGCTTCAAGCATCCTTTAATGTATTTTTTCCACTTCTGAATCTTACCATTCTTATTGGATACATTACGTGCCAGTGATCATAAAACCAATCAAAATCACTGACTCGGGGAAGGCCCACCCCCAGCAAAAGATGGGTCTTATTGGCTGAGGCCCCCCCTTGAAAGTCTTCATTTTAAACTCATGTCCACACAGGTGGAGAGAGTCACGTTCACCTTTGTATTTGTTCCATCTTATTTTGATATCCATGTGCTGTGTCTTATAACAGGTAACAAACATACAACGCTTTAAACACATTTTTATTCCGTCTTTATTGCTTGATGGTGGGTAGGATTTGTCTTAAAAGGGGGGGGCCTCCACAGAAAATTTTGCCCAGGGCCTCCGACAGTTTAGAGCCGGCCCTGGTTCCACCGGAGGAGAGCATCAGCGAAAAAAACGCCTAAAGAGTCAATTTAAAAAAGATCAAGGAGGAAACCAGTTTTTTTTTTTTCCTCCGGACCAGAGGGTGTCCCTGCGCCTCAGGAGTCCCGCCAGCTTCAGCGACTATTCCACTTCAACACCGCTGAACCGCTTCCAACACCAGCACCAAACGCCGCCCCCCCCCCCCCCCAAGTCCACGTCCAGCCTCACTTCCAACAACACCGGATCCAAGCTCCCGTTCCAAGGCCATTCCAGAGATGGCTCTCCACCGGGCATTTGATTTAATCCAGACCAAATGCTAATAGGGCTGTTTGGTTGCTGGCCATCTGCCTGGGCTGCCGGTCAACTGTGGCAAGCTGTGCCGAGCTGTGCGGTGCCGGGCCTCCTTGCCAAAGCCTGAGCTGCCCGGAGACCACTTCACAACCAGAGGACACTCCGCGGCCAATCGTCCACACTTAACTGGGAGCAGACTCCGCGGGGGGATATATGATGAAATTGATCTTTTTATTAATTTTTTTTGGGGGGGGGGTAAGTCTATCCCATGCCAATGAAATCCATATCAAAGTATGTCTTGTGCTGCAAAATTGAGGACTTGGCTATATAGTTGGGAAGGGATGATATCGGGGGGTTCATGACTCATGATACAATGTACACAAATCTTTCAAGCGATGCCATTGGCTGCTAGAATGTAAACAACAATTTAAATATGTCATTACATAGTGCAAATAATATAATTTGGATGGAGAGCTTGTGAAACTGATGGTCAAAAGTCTCATTTGTGATTATTACAGCAGAATAACATGGAGCTGAGATTCATTTTTCTGCCCCATGATACGTATTGTCACATTTTTGTATCACGATATGTTGAATGTCGATATATTGATATGGGTATTTTTTCCAGGGAAAGTCAACTGTATATCCATACCTTTTATCCATATGGTTGGTATATATCCATGCCTTCTCCCTTTACAAAACCCCCACACACAGGTGAAGGCGGCCGCTTTGCTGCTCGGTCCATCAGCGCTTTCATTTTGTATCTCTTCCAAACCGACTCTTACCTTGACCCTGCGCTACAGGCTACAAGTACCGCACCGCCAGCCAAAGCTCTGTTCAAATAAAACACTGAAAAAAAAAAGTGTGTGTGTGTGTGTGTGTATGAGTGCGTTTCCCACTGAAAATAGATCTCTAACTGGTCTTGTTTCATTCAGTATGCAGAACACTGAGTCCGTCCTGGGAGAGAGACGGAGCGCGGCGTTGTCTTGTGTGTTTGTTGTGCTCTGGTGGGTGGGTGGGTAGGTGGGGGCGGGGTGGTGGGGGTGGTGGTGGGGGGGGGGGCGCGTGGATGGATGCAATTCCAGTTTTCAGCGCCCCGCATCGCCCCTCTCTCTCTCTCTCTCTCTCTTATTTTTTTTTGTGTATTTTGGTTTCCTCAGCTCCTCTGTCTCTCAACCTTGTCCTCATTATCCATTCTCCTCCAGCATAATGGTGCAGGGGTTGTTAAACTTTTTCTCAGCCCCGGGAACCAAATTTAGAAAAATCCGGTCTCACTCTGGGACCCCGGTCTAATGACTACTACTACTACTACATGCATACTAGCATTCTTGCCGTTCGGGGGACCCAGGGAACGGGCTCCGGAACCATTTTAGGTCCTGACCTATGGTATAGTTGAGGAAAAAAAACCACTAGCTTAAAGAAACATAATGATAAAAAAAAGTGTGGGCATGTTGTATTTGTATGTTTTTTTTTCTGTGTGTGTGGTCCATGCATTGAGTGTGTGTTCCTCCATCCAATGTGTGGGAGTGGGGTGCTGACACTCTATGTATGGAGGGCACGCTGTAGCACACACAGCCGCGTTTAATTGCTCTGAAGAGGAATCTATGTGAGGACATCATTAACTAAGACCAGGCTTGCATTTATAATTGATATATTTATATATATATCTATGGTGCCCCGGCATGCTCTGGCGGCCATATTGCTGGAGGCATTCCCGCGCCGAACATACCCTCGCTTCCCTCGAACGCCCACCGCAGCTCCGCTCGACCTTTGACCCCGGGAGAGAGCGAGGGGAGTCGGGAGCACAGGTGCGCCGCAGGGGTGTGCGCTCACACCTTCTCCGTTTAGGTCAGGGAGGACGCTTTATTTTCTCCATATCAATGCTCTTTATTACCTATTCCGCTAATTATATGGTATCCGGTTCAGCCTTTGAATGTTAACCGCGGTTGACTGCACTCTGACTGTTAAGAGCACAACATGAATTTTGATGCCCTTCGAAAGAAACCTCGGAAACGCATTATTTTTGCATTCCCGCATCCGGGCCGAGGCGAAGCACATGCTTTGTTAGACGAGTGTCGCTCTCCGCATACCTATGAAGATTAAGGCGGGACGAGTGACAGGTAAGACAGCCGCGGAATAAACAAGCACAAAAGAATGATAAAGAATGTGTGTGTGTGTGTGTGTGTTACAGTAGCGTTTTCACGGGGGTGTGACACAACTCTACCTTTCATACCTCTGCGTGGAACTCATTACTCCAGACACCTCTGGGAAATTCATTTCATATATCTCCAATCTCAATTACGCCACTTAATTGATATCTTTATTTGCTTAATTGGTCCTTTTATCCCCTTTCTAGAAAAAAAAAGAGGCTTTTGCGTAGGAAAAAAACGCACTCGGAAGGCTGTTTTCTATCATTCTTTCATCGTCTCGTTATTTGCCGCGTGTCAGAGATGTCACAACACATCCAATGCAATTTTAATGAAGAATGAGTTTGACGTGTGCTTTGGTGCGCTTTTTTCTTGTTTTTTTTTTCTTTTAATCAGAAATCAGAATAGGTGAGTTGTATTGTGTTCGCTCAAAGACTGGATTATCATATTCAACCATAACTGAAAACAACTAACAATTAGTGCAACAATTTTTTATGTGGGAGTCTTTAAAACATGATTTGGTGACATTATGTGAAATCACTCGAGTGAAGTTGAAGTGCGAAATAGACAAAATACACGGCTGAATCAGCGTTCTCGAGGCCGCGGTGGCGAGCAAACGGAGTTGAATCCGAAACGGCGGAAGCGCGCGTTTCGAACAAACTGGCGCCGGCGGCCTCGCCGAGACAAAACGGCTTAGCGCGATTAGGCGCTGCGAGGTTTGGCCGTGAAGTGTTTTGCGGAGTAACCCCTGGACAACGCTTGCTTTTCTGTGCCAGCTGCCAGAGCCCCCCCCCCCCCCTCCCCCTCCCCCCTCCCCCTCCCCCCTCCTTTACAATACGCAGCAGCCAAGGCCTACTCCAGAGTCTTTTATCCTCAGCGTGTAGTTTCACCCACTCCTATTGATTCCTTATTGACCTAAGGTGTCCTCCAGTGCCACCCCTCCTCATCCTCCCTCCTCCTCCTCCCGCCCCCTCCCCCCTCTTCCAAGTGCAAGGTGAAAAGGAAGACCGAGCTTGACATTGATTTCTTCGCTGACTTTTCTCCCTCTCTCTCTCTCTCTCTCTCTCTCCCTCTGTTTCTCTCTTCCTCTCCCCGTCGACCCTGCCTCCCTCCTCGTGCGGCCCACCTCTCTGAAAAGGCTGGAGCTCGGCGGAGCCTCCGGTGGACGCCTCGCCGGCGCCGAGGAAAGGTGGAGAGGCAATCTCTTGAATAAGCGCTCCTACATATGAAAAGAGATGTAATTCTACCTTTGATCTGCGACTAGAAGCCATAATGGTGGAGGTTCAAAAAGTACAAAAAGAGACTTGAGTGCCAAAAAAAAAAGAAAAAACAGATTTGGCGGTTGTGGGAGAAACCTTTCAGAAAGAGCATAAGTACATACCAGTTAGAGTTTTGCCATACAGTAGATAATACTGCAGTGAAAAAAAAGAAAAGAAAAACATGTATTCAAATCAGGATGTGAATATTCTAATGTTTTTTTTCAACTTTGCATTAGTTGAATCTGCATGGGCAGAAACCTCTGTTGAGATTCTGACATTATGATTAAAAAAGAATAATCAACAATTATTCACATTGTCAAGCCAATTATAGCTTAGCCTACTTCCTCTATGGAAATTGGGGAATATAATTACACAAACAAGGACACACACTTACGCACACACACACAAATGAGTCAACCCCCTGGCAGGCTACCCCTCCCGCCTCCCCCCATCCCGCCTCCCCCCATCCCGCCCCTTTGGACAACACATGAGAAACCAAATCTCTCAAACGGAGAAATAAACAAAACAAACAAAAATACGCAAGATGAAAGAAGAAGAGAGACAATAAAGGAAAAGTGTCCCTTGTGGATTGTTCAATCCCTCCTCTTTGCTGTATTCTTTTTTTTTTTATATTATTATTTTATTTGTTTGTAGCCTGGCCATTCATTACATTTTCCCCTTTCTTATTGTTGTTGTTGTTGTTGTTTTTGTCTTCCAGATCTTAGTAATTCTTAAATGGTTTCGACTCTTGCTTTGATCTCATTTAAAGAGAGAAAGAAGCCAAAGCTTTGGAAGTTATTTTGATTAGACTTTTATTAACTTTTGTCTGCTTTCTTAATACCGTCTCTGAAGGATTCATTGGAAATCCTGTGATACTGAGAGGAGAAAGAACAAACTAATATGCCCATATATTCTGGGACTGTGTGTGTGTGTGTGTGTGTGTGTGTGTGTGTACATGTATGTCTGCAAGTCGAGTACAAATACGCTCAAATAGTTTTCTCTTAGGTGCTGACACTTAACATTGACCTCAACTTTAATTATGTCGTTCTAAATGAGAGCACATTGTTATTAATACATGGCAAAACATTCCATTCCAGCTTTCACACTGTTTAAAAATACATGTTCAGAAATGCCCTGATTATACAAAAAAAACCCAGTTATTTAGTATTTCTGGTATGTTGGGATGTGAAAAGCAACATATCCTTCTCTAGAACTGCAAAAAGATCAAATGCCATTGATGTACCACATGGAATATTATGGTATATTTGCGCAGAATTACAAGCTTTGCAGTATGACCTCTCCTTTACATGCATTTCCTTCTCTTATGCAGTAAGTACCGGCGAAAAAATATCCCCCCCGTTTGAGATTTTTATGAGTCCGCGCTCATCAGTGGATATTTATGAGGGCCTAAACGGCCAGGGCCGCTTATTAAAGCACCTTATTTGAACTAGATAATGTGATTACGATAAGATCAATTAGCGCCCGGCGATAACGGCGACGCGGAGCCCCATTGTCGTTTTGATGACATTTGCGTTTGGTCTGGTAATGTATGTCCTATGGTGATAATTAAGACGCCTGGCTTCTGAGGCGGGCCGCCGCTGAATGGGGAGGGAAGGCATTACACCCGGACCTTTTGGCCGATTAGCATCTCCGCTCCGTCTCGCCCGCCACCAGCTTCAAGTGGAGCTTTTGAAGAAACCCAAATTGATTCCGCTACCCCCCCCCCACACACACACACACACACACACTCCACCGCCACCACCCACCCTCCCGCCACGCTCGCCGGTAATTTCTTGATGTCTTGATGTGTGCAATGTTTACCGCGAGTTACAGAGGGGGAAAAAGCCGCGAAACGGCAGACTGACTGCTGTGGAGAGGGTGAATGGGTGCTGGGAGAGCTTTAAGGTGTACGCTCAGCAAAAAAGGGTTCTAGACCAGACCAAGTGGTACATTAGGATGGGACCACTTGCTACTGTAACAAAACAGTTAACATAAAGAGTCTGAAATGAAATGAATGAAAGTGGCATGAAGTGGTTCTTGTGGTTTTTACCATCCTTTTTGATGCTACAAAAAAACACTTCAACACCTAACAAAAAGGGTTCCATATAGTACCAGAACCACTTTGGTGTTATAAAGAACCTTTGTAGAAAGGTTCTCTATAGCAGTGATTCTCAACCTTTTTCATGTCAAGGACCCCTAATTTAGTCCACATTAGGGCCATGGACCCCCATTTGGTGAGATTTCATCTCTCGGACCCAAATCTGAGAATATTTTTATTGTCAGATATGATTTTGTCCAGAATTCCATGACTGTCTTGTATTACAGGTAGAGAGATAACAGAGAAACTGATCAAAACAGTCATTCTTCTACATTCTCTAATTGTGTTAACTTCTTGTAAATGAAATAATGGAGTGAAGTTTAACAATTCATCAATTTGCTGGGGACCCCTGGAACCCCCTCAAGGACCCCTGGTGGTCCCCGGACCCCACGTTGAGAACCACTGCTATATAGTATCATGCTCAACTGGTTCTACATCAGACCTTTTTCATAAAGAACCCTTTACACTCTAAATCCTGCCAGAAAATGGTTCTTTAGGTTTGTACCATAGCAGAACCCTTTTAGTGGTGTAAAGAACCCTTCAACAATGTGCACTCTTAAAAAAGGCATTCTATATAGCACCAGAAAATGGTTCTTTGGGCTTGTATCATAGGAGAACCCTCTTTGGTGTTATAAAGAAACCTTTAAGAATATGCACTCTTACAAAAAGGGTTCTATATAGTATCAGAAAATGGTTCTGCAGAACCCGATCTGTGGTTTAAAGAACCTTTCTGAACGTACACTCTTAGCAAAACAGATTCTAAATAGTGCAATGAAATAGTTATTTAGGCTTGTACCATAGCAGAACCCTTCATGGAGCTGTAAAGAACCCTTCAAGAACGCATCACATGTTCCAAACCAGCACTATCAAAAACTGTTAAAAGGTTTTTTTAAGAGCCACACAAGGTTTTTTTTTTTTTTTTGAGTCATTAGGTTTCTATATAGAACCAAAGAACCCCAGAAGAACCCTTCTTTTTCTGTGTAGATTCACGTTGCCATTCACTCTGCATCTTATAGCCGGCCGTGGCAAAATATTTGAAGAGGCATCCTGTTTTTAAATTAGGAGGTGATCAATAATGGCCTCTATTATTTTTAATGGGTTATCAAAAATGTCCTCAGGCAATGCACTAAGCAAGGGAGGAAGGGAGCGAAGAATGGAGGATGGGAGGGAATGAGCGCGGGAGGGAGGGAGGGAGGGAGGGAGGAAGGAAGGAAGAAATAAAGGAAAGAATGGACAAAGGAATGAGGAATGGATGGACTGCAGTACTCTCTCCAACATCACTCTTACCACACACACACACATACACATACACAGTATAGGCTGACACAATGATGAACTGAGTAGTGCAACAGCACAGTCAATCATCTTTACAAGGCGGTGTTCAATATGCCCATATATTTACACATAACTAGTGTCAGAGAGTGGCTGCTTTAACACAGATGTTGGTCAACCACTGGTCTACTTGCTGTATATTCATTGAAATTATTTGTTGTCACTTCATTTAGCGGTGTTAGCTGAATAATATTAGTATTTTCTTTTCTTTTTTTTTGACATGGCAGGGCTTGGAAAATGAAAAAAAAAGAAAAAGAAAACCCTGCATATTTCCAGGAGGGACTTGGGACTGGCTTGAAGATAAACAAGTTGAAAATATCCCCGCAATCAAAGATGCTGTGTGAGTTCGGTTAGATGTCTTCCGTTGCCTAACACCTGTTCCAGCAAACAAACAAGAGCAACTTCCTGTGAAAAAGCAGCTGTGTGTGCGTGTGTGTGTGTGTGTGTGTGTGTGTGGAGTCTAAAGGAAAAAGTAGGGGAGGAGGGGGGGTAGTTGAGGGACAGTTGGGAGCCGCTCACCAGAGAGTGCTGTTGTTTTGACTAGAGCACCTTCCGCATTAAGGTTTGTTAATTTGTTTTGACAGTGGTGCACACTAGACAGTACAGCCGGCAAAGGGAATTAAGAGAAAAAAAAAAACAGTAAAAAAAACAAAAACGAAAAGTTAGTCTGCAAGTTCTATTGAGTTCTTTGTTTTTCTTTTACTCCCACATCCTGATTGTTTTACCGCGGCCGAGCATAAAAGCGACAAATGATGTCCGGAAAATAATTATTCTGAAGTCCTTTGCGATTCTTCTCTCATTGTTCCTATTGCAACAAATGCCAGGTGTCAGATTAAAAACCTAGAACCTCTACTCGGCAACTTTTCAGGAATTATTTCAAACGGCTGTATCTTTTTTTTTAGGTCGAAACGCCAAATTTCTCAATTTCTCCGATTGGCATTTGAATCCTGGGTCTTTTCAGGCGGGAGACTTTGTCAGCACTATATTCTTTTCAAGTAAAAAAGAAATGTCGAACGGCAAACACGGTTTTCCACTGACAGCGGTGAAATGTTGTCTTTTCCATACTGTGCACACACAAAAAAAACCTGAAACCTTCACATATATGTCAAAAAAAGGAGGCAAAATATACCAAAAAATTGCCAAAAAATGAAGTTCTACATGTAGATGACATCCATTTGAAATGCTCTAGAAATGCATTTCCTTCGTAAGTGCTGTTGACAACACATATCTGCAACCATATCCAAACTATACCATGGTCACCCAAAATATATTTCGCCTTTAATGGCATCTAACGCGCACCATTCCGTTTTTTGACCAACTTCTGTAATGCTTTGAAACACATCTCCAGGCGCGTTCTCGCATTCTCGCATTCTCGATCTTGGCCGTCCCTCGTGTACAAACGGCAATCAGTGTCCATCAAATTATTATTCTGACCACTCCTTGTTGTTTTAAGGCTATGCTCAGTGGCTACTGTACCCCTAATGCCACATCAGTTGTATTTTCATCTTGCGAGAGCGCCGCTGTCGCATAGCTTCAGTGTCTCCTGCAGCCTTAATGAATATCTCCGAGCATCTAAAGATTGATCTCGGCCCGTCCCCAGGGGGAGGCTCCTTGGGGCAGGTTGAGGGAGATAGACGCCATGAAGGAAAAAAGATAATGATGAGAAGAAATGGTGGGGAAAAAAAAAAAAAAAAAAAAAAGTTTGATTGACAACGCAGACTGCAATTAGCGTGCTCTGCTGAAGCATCTGTGTATCGGTGGGGTGTATGTGTGTGTGGGTTTTTTTTTTTTTTTTAACTGTGTTTGGTGTGTGCAGTGATCTGGATCCGTGATCCGCCGGTTCTGATCCGACACCACAGGGACGGGCAGCGGCGGGTACGGGGCGCCGGTGCCAGATGGCATCCTGTATACCCAACCCAGCCTCACACACACACACACACACACACACACACCACCGACCACACCAGTGGTCTGATGGAATGGTGTTGATTCTGTCAACCTGCCAAACATTGCATCAAACCCACAGTGTAAAATTAATTGCGCTTTGTTGTTTTGTTTTTTTTGGTCTGTGAAATCATGTTTTAGGATTCATATCTTCAATAGGTATTCCTACATCATAGTATACATTTATTTATTCTTTTTCCAGGATTAATCTGCTTCATACCAAACGTAACTGCTCAACAAAGATGTATTATAAGACAAAATTTTGATAGCAACAGGTCTATGAAATCGGTGTACAATTAATTGCGTGGGGCTTTTTTTGTCTGTGAAATCCGGTTTTTCAGTTAAGGTCTTCAGTCTGTACTCCTAGATCGTATTCGGCGAAATTCTGTTCTAAAACGTTGGACCCACAGTCAATTGAAATCACAGTCGCAGGACATGTTGTTGAATCTGCTCACCAACGTGTTCAATGTACGTTTTCTGGCTATTTTTGCGGCCTCATTCAAATAAATGGGAAGTCATAATCCGATCTTGGTGAGTACTTTATATTCTGGTTTTCACTGTATATATCTATTCTGCCTCATACATAACACAACATACAAAAACACAACAGAAGATTCAATATCAAGAGGTCTTTCCATGAGCCAATGATCAATTACTTTCTATGAAACGGTGTAAAATGACCTGTACTTTGCTTTTCTATTGTTTGTGAAATCAAGTTTTCAGTTCATGTCTTCAGTGTATACTCCTAGATTGCAGTGTATTGTTTGTTTCCAGGACTTCGCCCCCTCTTACCAACATAACTCCTCCACAAAAATGCATTACCAACAAAACGTTTGACATCAACAGGTCTTACCGATTATTACATGAGCCCCTTGACCATTTACAGTCTTATTTTCCTAATCGTACCTGAGGAAATCGTACCTGAGCCTAATCACTAGCACCGTAGGCTTTTTTTTTTTTTTATCCAATATGTATTTTGTTAGCGGAAGCAACACGTGCATTACTTATTCATGTCCACATGCCCTCAACCGGTATTATCAGAGGGCATGTCAGAAGAAGGTTAAAAGAAGAAATCATGGAAATGCGGCGTTCCCTTGTGCTCCCCTTTAACTCTGAATCACAGTCAAGCGCAGATCATACATATGTACAGGACTCGCCGACTCCCCGACGCACGCGGGGGGAAAGAGTCCATCGCTGCAAATGAACGCCCCCCCCCCCCCCCCCCCCCCCTTGATATAATTCTCATCAAAGTTCAATCAATTTTCCCTTCCTTTGCCTGAAGCGGTGTATCAAAAAGGTTTCTTCATCAATCTCTCTCTTTTTCTCTTTCTCCATTTCCCTCCCCCTCCGCCTCCTCGTCAGATTGAGGAAAGGATCGTCAAGGGGTGGGGTCAGGCGGGGTGGAGGGGTTGGAGGGGGGGGCGGCGGCTGAGCTGTAGACGGTTGGGAAGTTGAAAATACGCCCAGGGTATCTAGGGTGACGCTCGGTCAACGCGGCAGAACCCAAGACATAGAGGTTGAGGTAGACTTCGTAATGATGCGTTAGATTGCGCTACTTCGCTAATGATGGCGGCTCCATCCACACATCCACACCTACGCAAAAAAACCACCGAGGAAGACTAATGAGTCTTTGACTTGCAGGTCTGGCTGGTCGTGGGGGAAGGAGGCTGCCAACGGGGGGGGGAGTTCGGGCAGGTTTTCCAAGGGATAAGGTGCGTGATCGGTGGGGGATCCGGGTCACCTTTGCCTGGGTTAACTCGGCTGGGATCACCCACCCCCGACCTCCACCCCACCCCCGGTCCGGTGGCGGTCCAGTGGGAGGTGATGGTTAAATGTTTTGGCAGGCGGGTCAGGAGACGGGCCTCCGTTGACCCCCCCCACACACACACACACACACCCCACACCCCCCCCGGTGAAGGCTGGAGTTATCTGGAGCTTTCCCGGGTGATGGATGACCACTTAGCCCGCGGCGCTGCAACCTCGCCTTGGCCTGCCGACTGGGGTCCAGCACCATGCCGGTCACACACACACACACACACACACACACACACACACAGAAATACACTCAAATAGGTAAACACACATATACGCGCACAGAAACAAATAAACAGGAGTAGACGCATAGACAAACGCATAGAAAGATGCTTGCATTCACACACATATACACATAGGCAAACACGTGCACACAAGTAAAGGAACACACATGTACAATATACAATACAGAAACATTCCTGCATTCACACACATAGGCAGAAACACTCATACATACATGGAAACACATACACACACATACACAAATAGGAAAACATTGACAGAAACACACACACAAAGGTAAATACATACAAATATACAGTATATACAGTGTATATAAAAAAAACATATAAACAACAATAATAAATGATAAACATATAGGGCGACACACACACAAACACGTACAGACATAGGCATACACACATATACACACAGAAACACATACACAGAACCAGATACATAGGTAAATATATATAGACACACAATGAAACACATCCACACACACAAACGCACACACACACACACAAATGCATTCTCATGCAAGTAATAATTACATTGTGTACGTACAGCAGAATAACAACAGAAGTAGCGTTTTAATTGTTTACAGTTGTTTTGCGAGTTAATTTACGCAACTGTAATTCCCTACTAATTTATGCAATTAAAAGCATTTATCTGCAATTTAAATCTAGCTATGTGAGCATCGAGCTATGTGTGGTCTATTGTATAATCTAATGAATAGAACAGATATAAAGACATTCAGTATACATGTATAGAGAGTATTCAGCAGTGTTTGGGTGTGAAAACCAAGGCTGCTCCTCCTGTCTTCAGATGGGAATAAGAGTCCGATGGTGTCTCTAACCTCTCCCGCCTCCTTCCTTCCTTCCTTCCTTCCTTCCTTCCTTCCTTCCCTCTCCCTTGATCACCCCCTCCCGCCCGCCCCCGCCCGCCCCAAAAAGCAATACTAAACAAAATAATACCTCTGTTGGTCCCCGCTGCGTGTGGTGTTGCTGAGGTTACCCACTCAGATGCCTCAAATTGCTTGGTGTTTCCAGGAACCAGAGATGCCGAGAGAGAGAGAGAGAGAGAGAGAGAGAGAGAGAGAAGAAGAAAGCGTATAGACAGAGAGAGAGATAGAGGGATGGAATGGCAGAAGAGAGAGAGAGAGTATCCTTCAAAATGGGGGGTCCCAGGGTGATTGTGTTCTGTCTGTCCGCTGACTCCTGATGTGACTTCATTTAGATTTACATCAGCCGCTAAATTAGAATAATCACTTCCAGAGCACTCCGGGCCTCACCTCATCTGTCCCTCTCTGTTTTTTTTGTTTTTTTTCTCTCTATCTCTGTTTCTGCCTTTCCAGAGACCTCTTCTTTCTTTCTTTTCTCCCCCCTCTTTCTCTCCTCCTCTCCCTCTATTGCTCCCTTTCCCTTATCTCTTATCCTTACTATCTCTATCTTTCCCCTTTCCCTTCCCTTGCTCTTCCCCTGCCCTTATCCCTCCATCTCTAGCTCACTGTTAGATTTCAACAACACTCTTCTCCATATTACCTTCTCTTTCTCCTTACCTATCCAGGAAACGTTACACCAAACCGGGTTCCTCGTTTCTATATGCAGGGTGCCCAGAAAGTCCCAAAAAGAGGATGAAAATGGACAGAATAAAGAGGATAAGGGCAGGGTGGTAAATGTTTTCCTCAACAGCAGTTGTTGAGGGAGGGGAAGAACGTTACTCATTCACTTTAGCCACATATATGCGACAGTATAGGGCTGGGCATGGTAGTTTAGTCAAACATGCTGCACTGGTACTCTGATTTCAGGTGACATAGAACCCTCTGGCGGCCATGTTGGAGGTCCCCAGTTCCTGAGCTACAATGGCTGAGAAGGACAAATTCCATTTCTAAACAACTCGGCCGTCTCAGACGTGTGGCGTAAACATGTGGACTGATCATTTAGTCTCTGATAGGCCTATATGTCGTCGCTATTATGTTTCGATAATGTCAGCTTGTTAGCTAGCTAACTATATTATCTGCCCAGGCAACCATCTCTGTCTTGTTAATGCATCTGATTTGACATTATGTGGCTAGTAGCTGCTAGTCTAATGGTGTGTAAATATGAAAATGAGTTGCTTTGCTATGTTAGCTTTATTGTGGATAGTTAGCTAGCTAACGACGCAAAAGCCAACTGAGGTGACACTTCTGAAGCTACTCTGAGTGCTTTAAGGCCCATTCACATCTAGAACGATAACTATAAAGATAACTATAAAAAGATTTAAATCGTTATAAGTAAATAGAATGTCTGTGTTCACACTACAACTGTAACTATAAAAACCTCCAAAACGAAAACTATAACTATATTCTTGGTTCCATTTCAGAGCGATTTTTCTGGCAGTAGAGACAACGATAAAACACTTTCAACCAATCAAACTAAAGTTCTACAAAGAAAGGGTGGGAGAGTTCAGTAGTTCACTGCAGTGACGGAGCTGCTGCTGAGGAGCTGATGACAGAAGTCCAGAGGAACCCGGCGCTGTTTGACAAAGACCATCGCCTCTAAAAATGTTGAAAAGAAACGTGACAAACCGGTCGGGATCGGAACAGCTCTTGGGATTAGCGGTCAGGCTGTTTACTGACCTGGAAGCTGGTTAACTCGCTAACTTTTGCTAGAATGGTGCTTAGAAAATAGCATAATCTCTTGGCCAGCCTGACCGCAAATGAGCTATTATCCTGTGTTTATAATATGACCAGGAGGTAACAACATGTGTCTCCAGTATCCTGTTGAAACCCGTTTAGCCACGGTGACGTTCAGGTGTTTCTCTCAACATGGGCTACAGGAGACTTTACTCTTTGATCCACAGTAGATGTGGCGTGCAGAGTCTCCTACTGGTAAAGAAATGAATAGCTTCACTTGGTGACCATTAGTACCGTTAGCTCTAATATAAACAAAGCACAATAATGTAATAAAAGCGCCATAAAAGAGCATTATCATCTGCCATCTCCTCTCTCTTTTGCGGCAATGCATGAACCCAAATCCTTCGGCTCTGTCGTTATTTACTTTAGCGAGCGAGTAAAATAAAAGCATGTCAGTAAAGTCATCATGCTCCATTTTTTTCTCTGAATATCGTTGTAGTGTGAACGTTGTAGCTTGAGCAACAGCATATTGTTATAGTTTATAATTATCTTAATAGTTGTCGCTCTTAGTGTGAATGGGCCTTTAGAGTAGCCTAGCATTAAGAACTAGGACTAAAGAGGCTAAGGCTAAAGTGGCTATAGGGCTAGCTAAAGGAGCTAAGGCTAAAGAAGCTAAAAGTGCTAGGCATAAAGGGGCTAGGGCTAAAGACAAGACAGTTTACTATGTCATACAATTTGACAAAAAGAAAAGTTTAGTTTTAACTAACACATTACTGTACGGACTTGCATCTTTTTCAGTTCTAGCCTGGCTGTTATATTTAGACATTTATTTTCCCACCACCAATCCTCCAATGAGTCGTCCAAGATGGCGCCAGCTGTGGCTGCTCGGAGGTTTCTGACACAACTGCAGAGCCAGACAGGCTGGACCGGCTCTGGCCAAAACTGTGGCTGTTTCCCCGCCGTGAGGTGATACCAGGGCAGCCTGATTTAACAACTGGGTCATTCCCAAAAGGAGTCGGTGTATATTTGTTTTATGACTTATGAGGTTTGGTTTTCTCGCGCACGCACACACACACACCCCCACATAAACACAAAGACGAGTATGCACAGACAGACACACACACACACACACACAAATAAACCAATAAGCACATACACACACCGCACAATAGTCATTCGGAAACACGCATGATCTTGAATAAACATACACCCACGCACACACACACACACACACACAAGCAGACAGAAACAAAGACGCACACATGCTTGAGGGCACACACACACACACACACACACACACACACACACACACGCAATAGTCATCTTGAAACATGCGCAATCTTAAATAAACATACAATCACACGCTCGCGCACACACCCAAGCACAAAGGCAAACCTATAAACAAACACATGCTTGGGCACACACACACACACAAACACAAACACAGACAGCCCTCCCATCTAAACACACACACACATACACACACATAGAAGAATCCTCAATAGTGCTAGTAGTCCTAATAATGCTGGAGTGTTGTGGCCACTAGGCTTTAAGCTACAAATTGACTGCTAGCCGCGGGTGGGCTCATGTAGCAGCTTACTACTGCTACTCAACCACTGTCCATTCAGCCAGAGGAGACTGTTAGACAGATATATGGCCACTTAATTGGCCCATGATGGCAGTGTGGCGGAGTGGTGATCGCCACCGGAGTGCTAGACACCAGGATGATTAGGGGGCTGTGTGTGTGTGTGTGTTTGTGTGTGTGTGTGAGAGAGAGAGAGTGTGTGGTTATATGTGATATGAAGCCAAGCCGAATCCCTCCTCAGCCCTTTATGGTGTACGCTGTGCCTGTATATGTGTGTGTGTGTGTGTGTGTGTGTGTGTGTGTGTGTGAAGAGACTGCTCAGCCCAGCAGGACAGCGGCAGGCCCGGACTTATTAGTCACTCGTCTCGAGCTGTCAGCCCACACAAAAGGCATCAGACGATTAAAAAATGAACAGCCACAAACATATTCTGCACACAGCCAGTCTTCTGCTATGTGTCAGGTGGCCGAGTGGCTGCGTAGGTGTGTGTGTGTGTGTGTGTGTGTGTGTGTGTGGGAAGGTGTGTGTGGGCGTGAGTGCGCGGCTGTCTCCGGGTTTGTGCAGTGAGTGTCGGTCGGTTTGAGTGTGTGTGTGTGTGTGTGAGACAGCGGGTTTTTGATGGAGGCGTATTTTCCCTCTGAGTCCACTCTTCCTCTAAGTGGGGAAATCAACGCAAATAAGGGAAGCGGGGAGGACAGGAGGAGTGAAAAGAATGACAAAAAAAAAGGGAGGGGAGGGGGGGAGGAGGGGAGGAAAAGCAAACATAAAACACGCGCAGGTCTCGGTTTAATATTACCGCGCGCGAGGAAAAAAAAGAAAGAAGAGGGAATGAGCGAGGGAGGGAGGGAGGGAGGAGGAGAGAAAAAGAAAAAAACAGGATGAGAATGCCCATTAAGGTGGGAAATTGGAGCCCTTTGCTGTTAAGCATTCCGGTTGTGCCGATATTTCCCCGATGGTGGGGCGAGATTCCGCGGGCTCCCGAGTTATCCAGATGAGACCGGCAAGAATTAAAACGCCATATGTTCAGGACGGCACCTCGGCGCAAATCAAACGCTCCTGTAATTTCTCTCCATACAAAAGAGGCCCCTAGCATTAGGCGCTCTCTCCGCCTTGCTGGTTTGTTTATCTCCACCCTTTTTTTTGTCATGTTGATGGGCCGATTTATTCTGACGCCGGCGCCGGCTGATGCTGCCTCTGTCTGTGTGTGTGTGTGTGTGTGTGTGTGTGTGTGAGAATAGGACATTAGGTTGTAGGAGATGTTCAGGTCATAGGTGCAGGGTTCCTTGATGTAAAATTATTTGGTAACACTTTACAATAAGGGTCACCAGCAGTTAACTAATGTGTCTGGTAATCATTTACTAATGGTGTTCATGTTAACTAAGGTATTAATTTATACATTATTTAAGTCATCTTTATAAACTATTAAATAATGTATAAATTAATACTTTAGTTAACATGAACACCATTAGTAAATCACACATTAGTTAACTGTTAATTAAGGGTTAGTTAATGCTTATTAAGCATTAACTAACCCTTACTAAGCCTTAACTTAGTGACCCTTATTGTAAAGTGTTACCAATTATTTTCCATGACTTTAAAAATATTCTTCATTTCTGGTTTGTTTATGTTGTTTTTCTAAAGAGGTGAGCAGTCTGGTTTCCGTTACAGTTGGATTTGGAGAAATGGCCATACATTTTTTTTTATTATTTTTTTTTTTTACAATTTTTGTTAGTTTTGTTATGTATTAAATGAAGGAAAACAGCTGAAAAACACCATCTAATGCGATAAATGTTTGAGCAAGCTGTACAAGCTGTCGCTTTACTGCGTCTGGCGGCTGTCTGGCTCCAGCTGAAAGATCTCAGCATCTCTTTCATTCCAATTTCCATCACCTGGAATGAAGCTGCTCCCTCCATTCACCTCCTTCCATTGACTTTACATGCATTTGCACCATCTAAATTTTTTCTGTGTTGTGTTTGAATGCAGGGTGTTTGCATATGCAAGACGCATTGCCTTGTCTTTTCCTATAGCCGACCAAAAAACATGTAGATTTCCTATAGAGTGTGGATGGGAAGGGAAGCAAAACCATGGGCCCTGGACTCAGTCCCCTTTTTCACCCATATAATCACACAGAAAACTTTCTCTCTTTCTCCCCACCCCCCCCCCCCACCTTCCCCACACCCACTGTCCACCATCACCACCTTCAACACAGCCTCTATCTACCTTTGCCGGTCCCCCAGCGAGCCGCCTCGCACCGATAATTGTGTATTTTCAACCCCCGGCCGCCTTCGGCTAATTTAACCACAGATTGAAATGGAATGACCCCCCCCTCCCCCCACCTCCCTATACCTCCCAACCCCCTCCTCCCCCCCTCCATGCTGGCTAGCAATCAGGAGCCTGAATGGACTGTGTTTCCTCGGCAGACACGGGGCTGATTCCAAAGCTAATAGTCATTGTTTGAAGTGACACCGCTGCCCTGGCATTTGCTTAACCTTCTGTCTTATGCACAAGGCAGAGTCAATGCACAATCCCTGCTTAATTAATATCTTCCCTCTCTCTCTCTCTCTCTCTCTCTCTCTCTCTACTCTCCCCTACTCCCCCCACCCATCCCTGTACTACCATAGAGAGAAAGCGACAGAGAGGACGGGTGGCGTAATCTCCACATTTTCATGATTAAAACAGACGCCTTTTAACGCTCCTGCCTGGTTCAGATCCATGTGTGTGTGTGTGTGTGTGTGTGTGTAAAGCAAACATCGGTCTGAGCGCGCTTCTTTTCTCTCTCTCTCTTACAGATGAAGAAACCGCTGGGGAAAAAATCAAAAACGGGGACGTCCTTAAACCCGCGCGTGAGTATCAGTTTATCGATGCAGAATTATTGTAATAGACGATGGTGTTTAGAAGGAGAATAGAGAGAAAAGAGAGAGTGAAAAGGGATAACGATATGTTTTAGCCCTGGACACACACACACACACAAAGAAAGAAAAGGTGAGATGGAAGAGGGTGCATTTGCTTGATATCCTCGCTTTGCAACTTCTCCACACACACACACACACACTCACACACACACACCAGGAGAGCCATCTCAGAGGGCCCTGGTGTTAAATCCAGTTTTTTTTTTTTTTTTACAACCCTCGCACTCGAGACTCCACACTCCTAAATAAGAATCAATGCCTAGTTAAGACTGCAGCCCTGCCAATAAGCCCGGGCATAAACCAGGAGGTAAACAATGCCACTGCTGCTCTCCGTCTCCAACAAACGCCATGAATCCTAATCCCTCTAGTCGTTTTTTTTCTGTCTTCTCTCTCTTTTTTTTTTTTTTTTTACTTAATTCTAACCTATTCTTTTTACTCGCTGTGTTTTATGACGGCAGCATGGGAAGAAAGAGCAAATGTAACATTCAATGGGCATCGCAAACACATTACAAGAGCATTAGAAGTATATGCATTATCCCCTATATTACATGTACATCAGGAATCCCCATACATTGTAATATAAATGTGGTATGATTGTATTAGGAGGTGGCTATTAGCTTTACTGTTGCCCCAGGAGGCATTCAACCCCTAGAGTTGCTACACATTGTGTGTATTAGAGCATATCATATCTTGCTCTGGTTATAATGATTATAATGGAGCCATTATATAAGGCTGTTATGATTAGGGGTCGACCGATATCGGTTTATGAAGGCTGATACCAATGCTGATTGAGTGCATTATGCTGATGATCAATATCTTTACATTTGACTATTTTCTTGCCAAAACATTATAAGGATTGAGATTTTTATTCATGGAAGGTTGGGAAAGTGTCTGAAACAGCATTGAGATCATCATGGGACACTAAAACTCTCCATTGAAACCCAGAATACTACTACTACTACTACTAATACTACTAATACTACTACTACTAATACTACTGCTACTACTATTGTGATCAATCTAACCGCATCATATCCATCATATCAGAGGTGGATGACATTACAAATCGGGTGATGTTCAATTTTTTAATTAAAGGCTGATATCAGCCCCATACATCCTATTCATCCTCCATACATCAGCAAACCAATATAACTGTCTGACCCTGTTGAAATGACTCATAACACCCTATAAACACCAAGTAAGGTCAATGGTTACCAAGAGAAACAATGCACTGTTTCAAAGTGATTTGAATAAAGTAGTGTTCCTTAATCAGTGGTTCAAGACCAAAAGTGAATCATTGGCCTGTTGTTTGAGATGAATACTACTTATTGGATGAATAGTATTGTATGGATTAGTAACTGTAACTAACTCTGTCTATTCCAGTCCTTCTTCTTCTTCTTCTGTTAACTATTCTGCACACTCACGCCCTCTAGAGGTGACGTCGACATGGAATTTCAGCTTGCACGACTCATTTGGTGAAAGTATCAAACCTTTATAAAAATGAAATATTGAATTCAATCTTTTGCAATGCTATGGAAGTAGGGTTGAAATTTTAGATTATTGTGACAAAGCTAATAATCCCTCACACTTAACTTTTGGGGATGCAAAATGTGGCTGTGGAGGGGGAATGCTGCATCAAATGAAAGCATGGATTTTTGGTTTCTTTGTCAAAATGGGCTTTTACAGTACACAAATAGACTTACACACACACACACACACAGTGAGCCCTGCAGTGTGTTGTATGAGTGGACCCATCTGGACAGAGAAGGGTCAGGCTTTGGTCAGTCGTCTCCTTTTCTTGCTGTGCGTCTCTAGTGGTCTCTCTCTCCCTCTCTCTCTCTTTCTTTTTCTCTCTCCCTCCCTCTCTCTCTCTGGGGGTCTCCGATGAAGTGGTCAGCAGTTGACAGGTGCTGCCATGGCTGACAGGCCAAACACAGTATATGTTTGGGTGTGTGTGTGTGTGTGTGTGTGTGTGTGAGTGTGTGTGTGTGTGTGAGAGAGAGTGTGTGTGTGTGTGTGAGA
Source organism: Centroberyx affinis (assembly GCF_046629955.1). Lineage (NCBI taxonomy): Eukaryota > Metazoa > Chordata > Actinopteri > Beryciformes > Berycidae > Centroberyx > Centroberyx affinis. The sequence continues at coordinate 66,313 of NW_027278782.1, forward strand.
GAGTGTGTGTGTGTGTGTGTGTGTGTGCCGGGCGCTGCTTGAGGGCACATCGGCCCTGTGCTGCGGAGCATGGCAGGAACAAAGCCACAGGGACACCGAGTCAATGACATCTCTCTCTCTCTCTCTCTCCCTCGCTTTCTCTCTCTTTCTCACCTGCTTCTCTCCAATCTCTCTCTCTCTCTCTCTCCCTCTCCTCACCCTCTCTCTCGCCCCGCCACCTCTCCGCAAACAACAGAAGTCAAAGAAAGAGAAAGGGCCGGACACATTTTTTTTTTTTTTTTCTCTTCCCCTCTCTGATTGGAAGGAACTGACTATGGAGGTGTAATCTAACCTAAGACAGAGAGGGATTAGGGGTGGGGGGTGGGGGGTGGGCTAATAAACCCACCGGGAGGGCCTGGCATCCCTGCTGTGACCCCCCCCCAACCCAAAGCCCCGGTATCCCATAATCCACCCCTGCGTTACCGCTATACCCACTGCTGCGAGGGTCCAGAATCACTTTTTTTATGCACCCCCACACCCCACCAGAGTCATGATTTGGCCCGGCATATGCCTCGTCACGCCCCCACCCCCCCACCCCACACACACACACACACACACACACACACACACACACCTCGGCAACTCAGACTGATGTGTACATTGGGTGTACAAACGGAAAAAAACATAAAAAGCGAAGGAGGTGATTAATTGTTCGGTTTGGGTGGTAGTGGTGGTGTGTGTGTGTGTGTGTGTGTGTGTGTGTGTGTGTGTGTGTGTGTGTGTGTGTGTGTGTGTGTGTGTGGGTCATCCACAAAAGCTCATTGGGCTGACCAAGGCTCTGTACGTCTGTGCGTGTGTGTATGTGTGTGTGTGTGTGTGTGTGTGTGTGTGTGCGTGCGTTGTCCCTCACCATGTTGGTATCTAAATTAAATTGTCTTTATCTGCGGGGGAAAAAAAAAGAAAAAAAAAAAAGAAAGAGGAAGCGGACGGGAGCGGTGGGGAGGAGGAGGAGGAGGAGTGTGGGGGGGGTGAAAATTAATTTGTTAGATCAAAAAAAATATTTAATTTTGCTGCACATCAAACAAACTTTGTCTTCAGACAGGGTGTACTGAGGCGGGCCCGCCTTTCTCGTCCTCTTCTTCTTCTTTTTCTTCTTCTGCTTCTTCTTCTTCTTCCCTTTTTTTTTTTTTTTTTTTTTTTAATTAAAAAAAAGCATTCTATTATTACAGCAGATGAAAAGGAAACATCTATTCAAACAGTACAGTCGTACCGGACTACCACTAATCTTTTGGTAATTATTTTTTAATTGAATCTTTTGAACACAAAAGCCCCGAGCAGATGCTTGCATTACCGCCGGTCCCATGTCGCGCGCCACGCCATGTATACGAGATGATGCCTCGCCGAGCGGCAGGACAACGGCGAGAGAGACGGAGAGAGGGGGGGAGTTGGGAAAGAAGAGAGAGAGAGAAAGATGGAGAGAGGAAAAGAAGGGAGGGGACCGGACGGGGGCGAAAGTCCGCGGAGATGGAAAAGTTTGTGGCGGCTCGGCTTCTTTACATGTCTGTGCACGTGATACACACACACACACACACACACACACACACAGGATTCTGCTGACACACACACACACACACACACACACTCGGCTGTAAACCGAGAGGTCAAGAGAGTTTGAATCGAAAAACACGAAAACTGCGCCTTCTTATACCTCCCTAAAAAAAAAAAAAAAAAAAAAAAAACGGAAAAAAAAATGTCTGGACGAGCATCGCCCCTCCGAAAAAAAACTTCTGCAAACATATGCGGAGTGGCTGATTCCAAGCGCATAATGCATAATGGTCGGTCTTAAGGGGGGGTGGAGGGGGGGGATGAGATGAACTACCCCCCCCACCCGTCTAAACTTTCCAGCGCTTTTGATTCCCAGAAAGCAGAAAGGACCTTTTTTTTTTTTTTTTTTAAAAACACCTTATTACCCGCATTTCGCCGACATTTGATATGCTTCTACGTATAAGCGAGGAATTTTGGATGGCCTCTGTGTGTGTGTGTGTGTGTGTGTGTGTGTGTGAAGTTCTCCATCCCAGATGCCTGAGAAGTGCTTAATACATGTAGAGAGAGGGGTGGAGGGAGAGGGGGGGGGGGGGTGGAGAGAGATGCAAAGCGGGGCTTAAGGAGCAGGCAAATAGGAGAGGCGGCGAGAAGAGAGAGAGAGACATCTTTAGCTCGGCTCTATAGCAACAGCATATTGGCTCTTAATCATGTCGAGTACCCGTCAGAGCTCGCCAAAGCAGGTTAAATCACATTACGCGTCGCATTGTACATGTGTGTGTGAGCAGAGTGTGTGTGCATGTGTGTGTGTGTGTGTGTGTGTGTGTGTGTATAAGGCGAAGCGCGGGAGGAGCGGCGAGTGTGTAAAGGTGTTAGTACATACATCACCTCGGCTCTGTTAATTGAAGCCGTCTGATTTTTTTGGGGGGCGCACACACACACACACACACACACAGACGGGCACAAACGATATGCTCGCGTTCCATTATAAAACGCGGAACTCATCAATATTCGGAAACGATCAAATCTAAAGCTAATGACAAGGTGAGGGAGGCGAGGTGAAGAGCCGGAGACAGATAAATGGAGAAAGAGAGAGAGAGAGAGAGAGGGAGGGATGCTGGAAGGGGAGGGGGGGGCGACGGAGAAGACCCGACTCGGAGAATGAGAGATCAACAATGCCATAAATAACCTTGGGAAGAAGTCACCTATCCTCCCGCAGGCGACAGCTCGTCAGGGAAATGAATGGGTTGTCACCGTTGTCTTTGTGCCCATGGCTGAGGGCACTGAAGCTGGCACTGCCTCGCTCGCACACAAATGGAGGAAAGAAGAAGAAAAAAAAAAAAGAGGTTTTCTTTTCTTTTTTTTTTTATTGGTTCGCAAATACACACCTACACCTACACAGACACACACAACACTCTTTGAATGCATCCACTTAAGCAAAAAAAAAAAAAGAGTTGGAAGAGTGGGGAAGCTCGTGTACGCGTGTATCGGCGGCGTGCGTGAAAACAGAGGCACACACACACACACACAAGTAGATGCACACACACACTCACACACACACACACCTCTCAATTTCTTTCCCCCCCCTGTCTTTTTCCTCTATATATATATCTCTTTGTCTCTCTCTCTGGACTCCAGGTGTGTCGCCCGGCGTTTCGTCCCCACAGCGTTTTTTGTTTTTTTTGTTTTTTTTTCTCATCTTTCTCATTCCGCTCTGCCCATCAGACACGACATTTACCCACAGTCCAATGGGCTTCCGACGCCGCGTCCGCCATCCTCCGAAAAAACGACGAAACGAATCAACAGCTCTGAGCTATGCGAACCGGTGAGATGCACATTGTTTATCAAATTACACGCCTATGTAAATGCCTTTATTACTCGGGGAAAACAATTTGGCCGGGGAGAAAGTGCGCATATTGTGAATTTAGTGCAGATGTTGTCGCCTGACTTAACGTCCCCCCCCACCCCCCTTTATTACATAATAAGAGAATGTTTGTGGCTGCTTCTTCCACGACAGAAACCCTCTATCCCTCCTTTCCAGTATAGTAATTTGTTTGAAACGGCTGCTTTGTCGGCGAACGAGCTGACGTGTCGAAATACACTCGACACATTCACGTCTCGTTCTCGAAAAAAGTCGCCGGCTTCTCCTCTTTTACGTAAGGGAGCGGCTTCACAATTCATTTTAATTTCCTGCAGGGCCCCCCGAGTGACTTCAGAGAGCGAGTAATCTGAAGAAGAACTCCCATTTAGCCTCGCACTTACATCTTAACCCCCCGAAAAAAAAAACGGCTATTCCACAAATGCGACTCGCTTTGCGTGTGAAGAACGCCTGCCTGTCGAGTTTATTTAATTTGAAAAAAAAAAAAAAAAAGGGGGGGCCGGGGCGTAACGCGTTCCGACCCCTCCCTCTTTTACATCAAAACCTCGCCTAAAGTGGCGCTCCGCACAAGTAACAGGACTACTTACATCACAAAATGGACTCTAAATGCAAACAGGCATAACTAGGGACAGCCGAATCGTTCTCTTTTTTTCATTTTCTTGCTTTTTTTTTTTTTTTTCATCTGGAAGAGGGTTTCGGGGGGCCTTTTCTTCAAATTTCACACTGCGTAGTATTGTGTTTGGATAAAAATGAAGCGAAGAAATGAGGAGAAAGGGACAGAGAGAGAGAGGGTGGAAGAAGAGAGAGAAAAATCAATAGTGAGGACATAGCTGGGGGGTTTCCATATTACATTTTGCATAGACGTCGGCTGTAATTTGCCTTTGATCTCGGTCCCAAGATGACTCACTGAAGCCATCTTCCACAGCCAATTGGGGGAAGGAGGAGGGAGGGAGGGAGGGAAGGAGGAGGGATGGAAGGAGTGGGTGGAGGGGAAGGATGGAGAGAGGGAGGGTCGACCGGAGAGCCTGGATGCCAGGCCGGGTGCTCCGTCTCCGGTTCAGACGTTCTGCTGAAATGCCTTTTTTTGTCTGCCCGAAGGACTGGATGTAACGCAGACTCCCTGGCTGCAGAGAGGGCCAGTTGTACGTCCAGTATGCCCAGTATACTGAGCATGCCCAGTATGCCCAATATGCCCAGACAGACCACCATACTGGGCCAGGCCTTCATGTGTGAAAGGTTTCTCTCTGAAATGTTATGGACAGATGTATGATCACGAAATGATCAGTTTAAGGTGTTTTTCTTTGATGTTCTGATATAAGTCAGTTCAAACAGAGACTACTCGAGTTGTACAACATATATAATGGAATGGAAGAGCGAATCAGAAGACCTTTCATAAATTCATAACATCATTACTATTAGTTCTGGAAAGAGACATAATTCATTTCTTCGTCTTCTCCATCTCCTTCTTCTTCTTCTTATACCGAGGAGGGATCATCCTTTCGCCCGGCTAAGCTGCTCTATTCACTTAAGGTCAAGCCAAGTCAACTTTATTTATACAGCGCTTTACAACGCAGAACCAGTTTGTACCAAAGTGCTGTACAAAACAGAACAAAGTAGGAGACGCGGCGTGGAACGGCAACAGCCAAATTAAGGCGGGAGGGAAATAAGAGCGCGGTTAAAAGCACAAAATAAGAGCAATAGAGCATAAAAGAGCATGTGAGACACAGTGAAAGGCCAACGAAAGTGGTTTAAACAAAGCAAATATGGTCTAGGTTTAGTCCTGCTGATTATGTAAAGTGAAAAGCTTTCATCTCAAAATGATACACATGCAGCGTTTCCATATTCCCCAAGCAGCAGAAATGACTGCATTCTCGAAAATGCGGACATTCCAGGGGCGTGCTGGTGGCTCTGGTACCCATCCTAGGTCCAAATCCGGGCCTGGGACCTTTGTCACATATCATCCCCCTCTCTCTCTCTCTCTCTCTCTCTCTCTACTATGTCCTGTCAAATAAAGGCAAAAATGCCCCAAAAATACTATGAAAAAAACCCTCCCTTTTCACAAGCCAAGATCTCAAGAAGTGACGGTAACCACTGGCATTCCGTAGGGACTTTTATTTTCATGCCAACAATCGCTTTGAAGTGTCACATTTCTCAAACAGCGGAGGCTATTTCGGAAAATAAAACTCTTTAAATAAATGAAGCTGGTGCCAAAGGAGTAGGCGGCGCCGTCAGTTCGAGAATTATTCATAGGCCAAGTTGCCATTGACCACAGAAAACAAAATACCATAGGGATTAATGGTCACAATATGGGTTAAGAGTCACACTGCACGAATATACCTTAAATGTACCATTCAGAGCCATACAATCAACACAGTGACCAGACTGTCCTTCTCTGTATTGAACCCCACATGTTGAATTATATCGCCACAGGCTATTAAGAATCACTCTGGGCGTCGGCACTGGTATGAAATAATGAATGAAGACATAAAAGTAATTAATAGATAGAGTCGTCTCCCAGAGAAAAGAGAGGAGGATTCGTCATCTCTTCTCTACACAATGCCATTGTTCCCCGCGACATTCACTAGTCGCTGTGTTATTAATGATACCGCCTTCCAGAACATACATTTCTTCCTCTCTTCCGGCTTCCTCGCCCCTTTCTAAGAAACTTTTCGGAGCTTTTTTTTCTTGCCTTTTTTTTTTTTTACATGTGGAGTCGTGCATGTGTTTTGTCATACGCTCTCCAGAGAGAGCGCGTGAGGGGCTCTGGGGTACTTTTGTGCGCATGAGGCTCCCAAAGAATTTCCTCCCAAGTTTGTTCAGATACTTTAGACCGAGACAGAGAACAACTTCGAGTCCTTTCTATAGCGCGGGTGTTTGGGAAGCGTACCAAGTGCCCGGGCGCGTATCTGTTGTTCGAAATATTACGCTCTCGAGCCGCGAGAGGAGAAAGGGATGCTTCTGTTCAGACACTGAAGAGGTTCACGCTTTATATGCTGCCGTGCCAACATCGACATTCACATCCAGCTTCGTATTTTTTTTGGCTGGGGTTTACAGAGGAGCAAACAAAAAACAAAAAAAAAATCAGATTTTCAATCAGCTATTGAGGTTTTTTTAGCCCTTGACCTCTACCCTCACCCTTTCTTTTGCGTCGGGCAAGATAATCTTAACTTTTCAAAACAGCAAAGACAGTCAAATAGCTTATTCAGTGTATGACTTTAAAAATGAGGCGGATAAGAGCTTTACTTGACATTTGATTGAAACACACTCAGGATGAATGGCTCTAAATGACATTACTTGACACACACAGCTGTATCCTGAGAATTAAAAAGAAAAAAAAAGTCTTTAAAACTAAGAAAGTGAATTCAAAGTGAAATTGGCAACCCCTGATGCTCCAGTAAATTTCCACCTATGCTGCATTTCTGTCATAATTTGGCCCCCACTGTCAAGTGTACTGGAGGGTGTTTTTGTTCTCATGCTAGCACCCAGTTCTTGGTGTCGGTAGCAGAATTTGATATTATTTGAGGCTTACTCCTAATCGTCCAGACGGTAAATATTGCACACTTCTTCTGCGGTGGCCTAATGGGCATGTAACTTTATAGGCAAACATGTGAAGTGGTATTCCTCCAGTGACTGGGGGCTTAGCGCGAGTGCCAGGCACTCCCCGAAGATGAAAGACTTGTCAGATGGCACCGTCTAGCTCCGTTCAGACACTTATGAGAAACAGACCTTCAGGAGAGGCTAAGTGTCCAATCTCTCGCGACTAAGAACAGTAATAGAGCACAATCGGCGGTAATGGGGGACTATTTCAAAACCATAAGCACGTCTCTCCCTGTGTTTTGGCGCGGTCCCCTGTTGAAACGTACACCTTCGCCGCTCGCCATCCCTCAACAGGAGCGCATGGCGGATTATTGCTATTATTACCGCTCTTACACTTCATAAATCCCACTCCTGTGTTCGCATGATTGATGATTTTCCATTGCGCGCTTAACGTGGCGGCGGCGGCGGATCTTTTCCTTTTCTTCTTTTTTTGTGAAGTTCAAACTCCGAGTGATATTTTTCAGCAAAGTCCGTTCGGCCTGCCCGCCGTTGTCTCTCCGCCGTGAGCGAATTAGTATGCAGCCTTGATAATCTACCCCCTTCGTCTTCCCTCACCCGGCCCGCAATCCCTAATGACGAAATGAATTACACCGTCTATTGTCAGAGTGCTTTAATCATATTAGCTCCTGCTAAAATGACAGAGCATTGTTCGGGGGCCCCAGACAAAAGGAGGAACATCTAAGGTACAATGGACCTCGGATCTCTCTCGGTGAATTACATTAATTCTAAATAACGTCACGTTAAGCTGCCCGTCCGGAAGAGGCGGTGAAAGAGCTGTGACTGGGACAGCACCTGCACCTTCATCATTGCTCCTAATGAGACATGGTGGTGCGCCGGTACTTATGCGCTGTCTGTCTTGGCGAGGTGCCTTTCACATGCTAACAGGTCCTGTCTCTAAGGTCTGTCTGTCTTATGTCACCGCACACGTTTTCTCGAACTGTATAATTGTATAATGACATTTGTATAATTGAATTTGGTGCTATATGGACCTATGTTTATTCTGAGTTAGTTACTCTATTAACTCTGGTATTCCCTTTTTTTACGTGTTCAGACACTTTTTTTATGTGTTCAGACACTTTTTTTTATGTGTAATGTGTGTATAATGTATGTAATGTGTAATAACTCATGTATATAATGTAACCTGTTACACCAACAACTCCATATTTATTCCAGCATCTTTGCACTCTGCACCATTGCACTATTGTCCTTTGCTTACAAATTCCAGTGTTGTATATATATATGCATATTTGTACATAGTAGTTAAATGTTTAGGTTTACCTCTGTTCATCTTGTTTTTAGCTGTAGTAGCTGGAGTCAAATTCCTTGTATGTGTACATACTTGGCCAATGAAGCTGATTCTGATTCAGATTTTTTTAGACGATTCCACTTGGAAACTAATTAAAGGGGCTATAGGTGAAGTTTTTACTGCCCCCATAGAACAAAAGGACCATAATATATTCATGTTGGGTTGATAGGGTTGTTGATCAGTACCAGTAACTCAATGATTGCTTGGGCAGGTGCTGAGATTTCTGGCTTTTAAAACTCACTTTCTGGCCCGTACTCTGTTTTGGAACAAAATCTCCCCACCCACTGGAGTTTCAGTGAGAACAGTGCTACAAGCGAGCGTCTGCTATCACAAGGCTTTTCAGCTCAAAGCCAATAAAGCAAATGACAAAGCAGTATTATCATTCCAGCATTTAGCATGGTGATATATTAGCTCTTCACTAGGCGTTTCTGTTGGATCTCTGCTGTTATGGGCTAGCTTACTCGGCTCTATTGTGAAAATGTGACTTTATTATTTGTGTCAGTTACAGGCCACCGTAAGCTGTGCCAGAGATCTGTTGATCCTTGATCATCAATAGAGGTTAATGAAAGTCATAGTTTATTTATCGCCCCTTTAAGTATTTTTAAAAGGATGATGTCTGTCTGCAATGTAAAATAAAGTGAGCTGTACACCATAAATAAGTCAAGTTGTCAGTAGAGTTGTCATTGTGAATATTGTATTTCTGCCCATCAGGGCTTGTAGGGGTCAAAATACAATGGTAGCCATCATAGAATACCCACCCCCCACCCCATGCCCCCTCACACACACACACACACACACCTCCATCATGCTTCTATTCTGCAGATGATACAAAGCAGAGGTGAATTAATGTATGCTAACACAAAACTGGTATCTTCCAGCTGATGGGCTGCCAAGAATTCCTTGTACGTTTTTGAGCCAAAAATGAACCAAATTCTGTTGGGTTTCTTTTTCTTTTTTTTTTGGAGAGGAAAAGGCAAAAAGGCAAAATTCTTCTCCAACAAGAAACTTTGTGTGTAGCACACTAAGAAAATGTTACATGTATGATGGCTACATCTGTGTTAGGGCAGGTGGCAGGGGCAACACAGCGGGATGCAGGCAGGCAGGGGTATCATTTTAACATGATTATCCTCCAGTCCTGAAGCAACGGCTTAAGCAGCACACACACACACACACACACATACACACATACACAGAGAGAGAGAGAGAGAGGGAGGCAGAGAGATTAAACAGTCCCACTCACATGTACAAATTGCAGACACCCATACACACAAATAGGACATAAAACCGATGCCATACATGCACACACACACACTCACACACACACATGCGGGCAGGCCATGGCTACAGCTGTAAGGGAATTGTTAAATGATTGGCCGAGTGCTTAATTCAATAATTTCTACTGGGTGCTACCCCCACCCCACCACCCCCCACCCCCTCCGTCGCTGTTCATTGATGAAGCCAGTTTAAGGAGAGCGATATTTAGCATATCTGGCTAAGTGGTCCTAACAAGCCCCAGCTTGCACCGTGTTAAAAATTAATAAATAATAAAAGGAGGGGAAAGTGTGATCTTGCCAGGGAAATAATTTGCCTCTCTTGAACCGATGATGGCATGCACTTTATGCAAATTGGTGTCTGGGGACAACAAAATCCCTCTTAATACATATGCAGACTTCATAAAAAAAGAGAGTGTGTGTGTGTGTGAGAGAGAGAGAGAGAGACATGGAGAAAGAGGGAGGGGAGGAGATGAGGTAAAAGCGAGCGAGAGAGAGAGAGAGAGAGAGAGAGGGGAGGAGGAAAAAAGCGAGGCGAGGATGATAAATATCAAGTCAGCACAATATTGTATGTGTGTGAATCTTACCATCCATAGTGTCAATGTAAAGGTCCGCTCCTTCAGATAGTCTGATTAGAGACTTTGTGTGTGTGTGTGTGTGTGTGTGTGCGCGTGTGTGTTGTGAATTAGTATGCGTCAACCCTGCAGTGGTGGAGTCTAATGCTTCAGGGGATCTGACTAATACCAGGCAATGACTGTAGGAATTCTGAGTGGAAAAGAAATTCCAGGTTCCACTTGCCTTGCATTGTGAGGCTTCTTAAAAACACCTTATTAGTATTATAATGTATTACAGCACAATTTGGACTGTATTCATACATTATAATTGGGTAACACTTTAACTTGAAGCGCATTGTGCTGCATTACAAGCAGAGGAGAAGCCCATTAGAAGCATAGATAAAACTGTCTTACAATATAATCATCAAACATGAGGAAATTACATTCAATTTAATATCATGTTATTAGCTATGCAGTTGCCCCATACAGTATTCAGTTCCCTACATCTATTGCACATTGTGTTTATTATATCCTGCTCTGATTATAATAATAATCATGCACTCACAATGGGCTTATAATGCGCTTATGATGCCTTATGAGGGCCACTTCAAGTAAAGTATCACCTTATAATTATTGCAACGCACAATTGCTTTTAACATACAGTTTCATACAGTTTGCCACAGAAACTTCACGCAAACTTCAGACATTTTAACATTTCAGCATTTGGGTGAATATTTCTCCCTATTGGACAAAGTAAAATATATGCAGATATGGAAATATACAATGAAAAGTGAGAAACTACAATACGTTTTACATGGGGAGGCAGTGGGGAATTTGCACACACACACACGCACACACTCTACATACATAGGCATGTACACTCGCCTGATTCTGGCATCTCTAGCACCCCCCCCCCCCCCCCCCCACACACACACACACACACACACACACATACATACAGTACACACACATACACACCCCACCCCTACCAAACCCCACACTCCCTTTCTCTGAGGAAGTTTTGAATCCTGTCTTCCCGGCTTCGGAGTTCAGCACGTCTTTCATGTGCCTCGACAGCGGGCCTCTCCTGCTTTTGTATTGTTTTATTATTTATGCATGGGGAGGAGTTGGAGTTGGAGTTGGGGGGGGGGGGGGGGGGGTCTTAGGCATAAGCAGCGGCAGCATTAGGACAGATGGGGAGGGGTGAGAGAGGGACTAATTCATATTCTGTTTCAGCAACATCTTAGCGAGCCGAAGAGTTCAAACATTTCCCAACCAAATGCAGAGAGAGGAGGGGAATGAAAGAGAAAGGCAGGGGAAGGAAGAAGAGAGAGAGGACAAGACACTAGGGGTAGGTATGTGTGTGTGTGTGATTTTGCATGCACGTCTGTCCATATGCCTGGGTGTGTGTGTGTGTGTGTGCACGCGTATATGTGCGTATGCGTTAGCATTCAAGAACAGATGGAGATAAGAGGAAGTGTGCGAGAGCGGGGCGAAAGAAAGAAAGCGAGGGATGAAAACGGAGGGAGGAAAAAAGGGGGAAACAATACACAGCCGAGCGGATGGAGAGTTGATAAAAAAAAAAAAAAAAAACTTTCACTCACTCTCTCTCTCTGGAAAGTCATTAAAAATAGATTTCACATTTGGTGTGAAAGAGGCACAAAGGGGTGGAAAGAGAGAGGTGGGCTGTTGTTACTCCCTCTACCCCCTGTGTGTGTATGTGTGCGTGTGTGTGTGTGTCTTGTAGTCTCAGACAGCATGAACACACACTGTTTTCAACCATCTTTCCCCCTGCGAAGCTCCAATCAGCCACAGAAGGAGGTTGTCATCACTCAGTCACCATTCAGTAAATCAGAATAATTTGCTGTAATAGAGATATACCATTCGTTTGGGCCATGAAAAGTTTGGTCAGGTTGTAATATCTGGTGTCATGTTGCTGTTCCCTCTCTAGAACCAACTCATACAGAAAAAAAAGAAAAACAACATACAGTAAACGTTCAGCGATGTGTTTCAAAATGTTTCTTTATATGCAGATGACATTCATTTTAAAACTAGTAATTAACAATGAACAATGAACAATTAACAATCAATATTTCAATCGAATGTCATCTGCATGTGCAAATATGTTTTTTGACCATTCTTGTACACATATTGTATATACAGTATGTGTTATATATGTCTTTTATTAGGAATGGGAGGCCAGTCTGGACATCTTGGCACCCTGACTGATAGGAATAGGAATAAGGCAAGAAAGTGGTTCACCATTTTCTGCAGGATTGTGTTTCAGCTTTGGAGACTAATGTTTGGTTTCTACTCAGTTTCTACTGTATTGGTAACTCAAGCAAAGGTGCTCAAGTCTTACAGCAGAATCGTCAACGACAATGGCAGCTATGGAGCAGTAAAGCAGTACAGATAAAGCCATAGCACAGCGAAATTGTGAGGCATAAATGCCTAAAAAAAGAGCAAATTACTGTGCAGATTCTCCTTACAAAGATGTTTCGAATTGCTGAACCTGCTTACAAGATGTCAAAAGCTGCAAATTGGTCACTGCTCGTTAACAACCTCAACAGGTCCAGCACACAGGTCTAGCACCAGAGCTTATTTAAAGTTATTCGCTTATTAGATTTTACAGTGAAAAGTCGGCAAGGCGGCAATGAAGTTTGTGGAAGTGTGGTTGGAGGAGAAGGTTGCCAGATCCTGTGCGGTGCTGTGATCAACCTGCAAGATCATCTGGCTGACAAGACGAGGGCTGACATGGCTGCCACTGAAAACCCATATGATCTGGGTCTTTCTGTCAATAGTCATGGTTAGAACATTGCAGGAGGCCTATGATGATTTTAGCAATAATAATAATGATAAATGGGTTTCATTCCAAAATTTGGTGAAAAGCACCTGATGTTTATAGCTAATTTCCTCTAAAATAGTCTTATTTTGTAATTGAAGGTTATAAAATAAGAAATTATCTTATACTACACCGTGGATTTTGGTTTTATGTCAGCAATCATTTCCCAAAAATAAGTGTGAGATATTTCCAGTGGAGGATTTCTAAATTTCTTCACTTTAAGGTGCACTGACACCAAATGCGTAATTTGAATTCTACTTGTTTTATACTGTTGTATCCATGCATATGTATTTCATTCACACTTTTGTTTGTTTGGCCTTTTGATATGTAAGAATCATTGGTTTCTGTACAAAAGTGACTTATTCATATTTCTGCTTGTTTATCATGCTGTGGCCCTTGACAAAGTAGTCCTATTTTTTTTTATTTTATTGTATCCTGTTTTTTTTTTGTGCATATGTATTGGATATATATTGTGTATTGTTTAGTGGGACCCCAGGAAGAATAGCTGACACCCCTGCACAGCTAATGGGGATCCTTATTAATAAACAATAAACCAGTGCATTCTACAAACACCAATTAAACACTTCCCGCTGTTAGACGCTGCTAAACCCCGTCACCTTTCACTTCGTGTGCCTTAACGCGACGTGGAGACGACCCCGTCCTTCGCTAGCTGTGAGTTTAGGGCGCACTAAACTAAAGCTGATGCCTGCTGTGGCCCTGGGGTGCCCCTGTCTGCGCCCGCCATATCAACAGTCCCCACAGCTGGGCACGGCCCTGACACTGCGCCGGAGACTTGTAGCACCACTGCCTTAGCGCCCGAGCCATCCAGGCCAATCACGATCAGTGTGTGTGTGCGTCTGAGGGTGCGTGTGTGTGTGTGTAACTGTGTTCCCCCTCTCATCCTCCACATCTTCAGTACATGCCCTTGAGCATGTGCAAAATGGCTCAGTATCAAAGAGTGATGATTGAACTGAAAACATACTCCACTGTGAGAAAAATAAGCCCTCAGTGCGTGTGTGTGTGTGTGTGTGTGTGTATTTAAGCGCGTAAATCTGTGTGCGCATGTTTGTGTGCATATGTCTAAGTGTGTATTTGTACGTGTGTGCATGAGTGTGGGTGTGTTGTGTGTGTCTGAAATTGCAAATTTGTGTGTTTTATGAAAGCTTGTATGTGTGTGTGTGTGTGACTGTCCACTGTAGAGAGAGAGAGAGAGAGTGAGAGAGAGAGAGGCAAGGAGACATTTGCTGAGACGTATTGAATTTCAATAAAGACTGCAATGAGGAGTATGGCTTGGAAGATTTTTCAATCTCTCATTGCTCTGTCTTGAATTAGTCGTGGTACACTCCATTTTCGCGATGCCCGGCTAATCAGATCTCCCCGCGTCCCCTGGGTGCTCCCTTATTTGGTACGTCCCATGAGTCGGGTGCCAATCAAATTGCTCATCAATGTCTGCCTCTTTCTCTCTCTTCTCTCTCTCTCTCTCTCTCTCGCCCTCGCTCCCCTCATTCTTTAAAACCGTTTCATTAAATTGTCCCGTAGAAAAGTTATTTGAAGCCGTGCCGCCGCGTTATGTTAAATGTCACCGCTGTCGGGTGGAAACCTCGTAAATCCAGTTTTGGTGGTTGCCCTGTTTGAACTCCAGTTGAAGGACTGCATGGTTTTCTATGGCTTTATGAAATCTGTTCAAATCAAGTTAGGTAAACCCAAAAATGCATGGTGGTCAAGCTAAAAACAAGGTTGTTAATTAGTTCCTGAAAAGTTGACATTTTGGACATACAAGGTTTTTCAACCGACAAAAGCCATATGTGTGTTCTATAAGTTTGAGCGTAATTTTGAAAAAAATTGAAAAAAAGTGGACATTTCACTGTTCATTGTATTATGTTCGGACTGAGAAGTAACATCAAGAAATCAGTTTAAACCTCAGTGTAGCTCATAATATTCCCCAGCAATTATTTTCAGATTTTTAACATGTTCATTAGTACCACACACGTTAATTGCATTGAGTCATTACAAGTCAAAATTCAACAATATGAAATCTAGATATGTCAAAATTGGTGCGAATGACAAGTATCAGTATCATTTTTTTCTGGCTGTAAGTTAACACATCCCACCTTTTACACTCTCCAATAACACCAATTTTCAGATTAATGCCTGGTCTCGATTATAATTTCCTGGGGAAAGAAAAAAAAAAAAAAAAGAAGTTCCTTTCTCCACAATTATACTGTTGGAGGGAACAATGTCCCATTTGGGATTTTAAGCCATTTACACAGATGATTCCAGTAATGCCATGCAAATAGAATTTAATTCAAAGTTAATTCGCCCGCATTACTTTTTAATAAAGAAATGATAAATTATAATCTCCTCTGCAATTTAATCTATTTATGCCGCTTCCGTTGCTGGAAAGTGTCCACTGCTTGTCTTTCCATTAATTGGGTGAGAAGGGGAAAAAAAGAAAGAAAGAGAGAAGCAGGAAAATAAAAGGAGATATCAGGTAAATGTGTTATCTCGGCGCTGGATTGCGATTCAGAGAGAAATAAAAGGTGTAATGAATTGATTTCATATTTAGTCTCAGGCGTGTTGATACACACAGATCTCTAGTGGTCTTTCCATGCCTTTAGCCCGCAGTATTTTCTTTCCTTTCATTAAGGTTGAGATTCTGCCCTTTGATAGCGTTATCGATTCTGCCTCCGAACACTGTGGCACTCCTGTGAAGTTGCTCTTCAGGTATAAAAAAAAAAAAAAAAAAAAAAAGCTATTATCTTTCATGTTATCCTGTACTGGTGTAGTGGCGATTCACAAAGCCGCTACTCTTCCCAGTGAACTGTTTTCCTTGCTCTCCGTTCCTCGTCGCTTTTATTGGATTCAAAGGATAATTACAGATTCTATAGCGGCCGCTCGCAGGGCCCGCTGTAATTTCAGCAGAAGGTGACTGAAATTTATTGCTTAAATCATTACGATACCCTGCCTTGTCTCTTTCCAATTCTATCTCCCCTTCAATCTGCTCCGAGCGTGTACGGAGAGGTGCGGGCGGCGCTTGCCACGCTTTAGCCTAAGTGAGGCCAAATTCGACCTTGTCGTTTTTATCATTATAATGGAGAGCAGAGATCAAGCAAAAAATTGGCAGGAATCTATTTGTGCGCCTTATCATTCAGGACCGATGTTCCCTCGAAGCTGAGAGTTTGGTGACCGATGTCGAATAATTCATCACCTTGACCAACTAATATGTTCTCGGTCATCAGTCATGGCTCCGCTTTGTCCCCAGAAGTAGGCGGGTTCGGAGGTTTTTGGGGGCAAATAAATTAAGATGCAGGGACTCTGCCATAGGGTTTAGTCACTTGATGCTGCTATCATCTACCCTACATCCAACATCCAAACTGTAATGTAAAAATAACTGCTTATATACCTGCTGCAAAAAGTGTCGGTTTAGTAGCCAATGTTGTGCATGCTGTCAGAATTAACACAATGTCATGGCAGTTCGTGAAATAGTCACAAAAATGTAATCTCTTGATTCGTGTACATGGACACGATTTTGCCATTTTTTGTGTGAAATTAACACGACCTGAAAAACGTGCCTCCACCACGAATTTGAAAACATAAGTTTTGGCAACTAAAACAACTTGGTTAAGGTTAGAGAAATGGTTTGGTCATGGTTAAATAAGAAAAACATTTGTTAAAAATTTGAATGTGGCTTACAGTTGAAATGTACTTTGAACTGAACACGCTGGGAATCGAACCCATCCGCCACCTCGACCACAACGCCCTGACTGGCCACCGTTTTATTTCAATGTCACACAAAATGTGTTGCTGGCACGAAAGATACTTCCAATTGAAATACATTAGTTTGAAAGTCGTGCTGAGTGTCACAAAAAAAAATTAGAAATCATGTCCATGTACACGACTCAATAGATTAAATTTTACTATTTCACAAACTGCCCTGAGACCGGGTTGGAATTAACAGTACTAAATGCATAAAATTTGACTTCAAGGGCACAAAATGCTACCAGGCTAGGAATTAATGTTGGGTAGTTGTGACAGTAGTACAGGAAAACGATTGCTAACAAGCTAATGTTAGCATCCTGTAACATTATGTAATCATTATAGAAACATAATGCTCATGTATGTTTTGAAAATGCCAGAGTTGCCGACTTCTCTGCCCTACAAATACACAAAACTTTCCAAAAAAACAGTGTGGAAAAACTGTATTCACTTAACATAACAGTGGCTAAATGTGGGCGTCCTTGGCCAAATCCGGAGCTACACTCTTTGATAGCTTCTCAAATATGTATTAATGTTTTCATCACTTGCCTTTTGCCAGGAAACACTTCAAAAATGCATACAAGCAGACCATAAAACCGCATCAAAGAGTGTACAACGGGATTTCGACACTGTTCTGATACACAGCATGCAACCAGCTTTTGTTAGTTGTAAGTAGCTAGTTAGCATTTTTGTGGTTAACAGGCATTTTGTTTCTCAAAAATAACAAGAGGGCAAGAGAAAGATTTCATATTTGCTGTTGGAATACAGGAAAGGTTATGAGCTTCAGTAGGAAGAGACAGAAAAGGTGAATTTCAACATTGGCGTTAATGGGGAGTCTCCGTATGTGGCGTCTACCTTCCACTTCTTTCCGGTCATGTCCTTCTCCTCCGTCTCTACCTGTTGGCCAGATTACATGCTAAACTGCTAATTAGCACCCAGGCTATGGGACTACAGTTACAGTGGGCTACAGTGGGTCTTCTGGAGAATTCTCTGTACATCAATGCATCCATCACAGCTGGTTAAAGGGGAATATCACTCAGTTTGCAGAATTCATGTTTGACCTATGGTGTAGTACAGTCCAATTGACATTTGTGAATATGAGCAATTCTTTCACAAAGCCTGAAACCAGAGGCGTGAACTTGTGCTGTAAAGTCTTGAGTGGGAGTGTACAGTACTTGCATGGAGCTGTAAAAAAAAAAAGCTAAATGCCGATCACTGATTTGAATTTACTTATTTCTTAATGGCTCAAAGCAGACAAAAAAAATAATAAAATAAAAAAAAAACAAGGAAAAACGCATGAGCCGCAGTGCCAGCGTTTCAAAAAATCCTGTTAAAAAATACCATTCATGCTAATCACAGCACTATAGTAAAATACAGGCAGGCAGGCGGACTATGAAAGAATTTGGACGTTTGGCTGATGTATCCACTTTAAACAATCACATGCGGCGGCCCAAACCAAGGACATAAGATCAAACGTGATAATGTACCAAGGCTCATTTTCCTCAAAGATCCTAATTGATTGGTTGATTATGCTTTCTCCATTCCCCCACCTCGGTGGGTCTTCTTTAATAACTCCATAATGACGCTACTGAACTGGACGTGTAAGACTCAACCAATTAGAATAGTAATAGGCTCTAATTAACTAAAAAAAAGAATTTTCAATAAAAAAGGAGGAGATAGCGAATTTGATTACTCATATTCATTAACTTTTTTTTTTTCCCTCCCCCTCTCCCCCGCCATCCCTGGAACTTTGCTCCCTTCATTTTATGAATATTTTATCTTCTGTGAAACATCACAATACACGCCGTCCCTGGCAAAGGCCAAAGACATAACAGCAGAAGAGCCTTTCTTCTGCTCTCATTGAAAGAGCCTTCCTTTGTTTCTGCATAATGAACAAGTCGCTGATGGCTGCAGAATAAATTTTAATTAGGGTTTTTTTTTTTTTTTTTTCGGGGGGGGGGGGACTTTTAAGGATGATAGGTTGCTTTAAATCAAAAATTTAGATAGTGTGAAGGCTTTGTAGAAATACACTGAAGTTAGCAACCGTAGTATGTTTCGATATGTGTGTGTGAGTGTGTGTGTGTGCGACAGATAGAGACCGAGTTGTGCCAGCAGGTATCAGTAACGGTGCATCAATAATTTGCAGCAATTTTAACAAACTCCCTCTCTCCGTCTTTCTCTCTCTCTTTCCCCCCCGTTCCCTCTCTCTCTTTCTTGCCTCAGGTCAAGTTAGCACCACTTAAGGACTACAACACTGTGCCCGATCACCATATGTTGTCTGTGTCTGTGGGTATACGTGTGCTCTGTGTGTGTGTGTGTGTGTGTGTGTGTGGGAGCGCGCATACCTGTTTTTGCTTGTTCCCCTACCTGATGCCTCCCATCGCTCGCAGCCAAAGCATGTCAAGCTTTTGAGAGACGAAAAACAAAAACAGAGGCGAGCGGAGAGGGGACACCAGGTACACCAGTGTGTGTGTGTGTGTGTGTGTGTGTGTGTGTGTGTGTGCATCCTGCGGGCTGGTTCGCCATGAGACAGGGCCAGATGGTCACCCCAGGCAAAGCAGGTTGGGCCTGTTTACCTGCTTCACTCTGGGTCATGTCAGCTTCGTTTTCAGCTTAGCCGCAACACGGCTCAACCCCACGGTGCCAAAAAACACCAACACTCGACATCCTTCCCCCCCTCCTCCTCCTCTTCCTCCCCTCTCCGCCTCTTCTTCCTCTCCCACACCTCCTCCTGGTTTAACGTCTTTAAAGGGACGCCCTGACATTTGGAATTTTTAGTTGCCGATTAAACACGCGTGCCGACGTTTGCGCTTCTGTTTCCCTGCGAATGGGTTGTTAGTAGTGTAAGGCAGTGATTCTCAACCTTTTTCATATCAAGGACCCCTAATTTAGTCCACATTAGGGACACGGACCCCCATTTGATGAGATTTTGTCTCTCAATCCCAAATCTGAAAATATTTTTATTGTCAGATATGATTTTGTCCAGAATTCCATGACTATCTGTATTGTAGGTAGAGAGATAACAGTGAAACTATGACCAAAACAGTCATTCTTCTACATTCTCTAATTGTGTTCACTTCTGGTAAATGAAATAATGCTGAAGTTTAACAATAAAATCAATTTGCTGGGGACCCCCTGGAACCCCCTCACGGACCGCTGGTGGTCCCCGGACCCCACGTTGAGAACCACTGGTGCTATGGTCCACAGTCAAAAAATCTTTTAGGCTAATATCAGATATCAATTGCAAGGGAAAAAAAGGCAAAATTGGAGATGATGATGACAATTGTAATAATATGGATGGACATAACAAATGTCAATTACTCTGAGTATCTCTGTTGGATATTTTTGCTTTTTATTTTTACATTTGCTACATTTTAAATCACATCCATTAGTCCATTAGTACAAATTTTGTAGAGTTACATCAAACACTGTCCAAATGTGAACTGCATCTGCAGTTAACTCACTGTAACATTAAATACTCAAATTATCCATCATAGCAGGTGAGCTAACATTAGCCAAAAAGCCATTTACCAGCTACACTGGTTTGTGTTAGCCTGGTTCATATCTAGCTAATTTGCTAGTCATGCTAGCTTGTTGGAGAGCTAGCAATAGAAATATCAGTGTATTTTCAGTACATTTCAGGTTGTTTTTTTAATCATCACAGAGTAATGACATGAAAATCCTTTATAGAGCGGTCAACACAGTCTGTAACAACATGTAAGCTCCAATAACACAAACTCTAAACTCTGTTTTGTCTAAACTCTCCTTTTTTATTAGCTAAGTAACTTCAACTCTATACTAGTGTAGTACAGTGGTGGAAATTAACTAAGTACATTTACTCAAGTACTGTATTTAAGTACAAGTTTGAGGTACTTGTACTTCACTTGAGTATTTCCATTTTATGCTACTTTGTACTTATACTCAAATACATTTTAGAGGGAAATATTGTACTTTTTACTCCATTACATTTATTTCACAGCTATAGTTACTAGTTACTTTTCAGATCAATATTTTATATTTAAAACATTTGATCATCTTTATAAAATAACTATAAAATAGCATTGTTATAGATTAGACTACCCAAAAGTATAGCTGAATTGTTAAGATTAGCTTCATGTTGACAACTTCAAATGCTGCTTACATGTACATGTATGTCAATAAATCAGTTTTAATATTCCAATAATTTATGAAAAATATAACTCTCTAAATGGGGACAGTTTGCATAATGAGTACGTTTACTTTGATACTCTAAGTACATTTTGCTGCCAATACTTATGTACTTTTACTTCAGTAAGATTTTGAATGCAGGACTTTTACTTGTAAGTAAAAGATCTCAGTACTTCTTCCACCACTGGTATAGCAGTAGGCTGTACAGTACAGTGTAGTCCTCTCTCCACCTCTGTTAACCCCCCCCCCCTCCCCCCTCCCCCCTCTGTAGCAGCAGTTGGCAGCGTGGCTAAGCGTGTTGTCCGGCTGCAGCAGTAACAGGTGCTTACATGTTGCCTGCTGGCGTGGTGCCGCCGCGCCACAGCAGCCATCTTGGCAGCGTGTCGGGCCCTCATGCCCGAGCTCACCGGCTGTAATCCGCCTAATCTCAACCCTCCTACAGCTGCCAATCAATTTAGCAATCACTTAGAGTGGCCGTACACACTGATTACATGGCTCCGCCTCCCACTGCCGCTCCTGTACGGGGGTAAAAGTATGATATTGATTATTTTAGAGTGAATAAAACTAACAATACAGTGGAAACATATTCGTTTCACTCAATACTGTCAACTTAGGTTTTTCTAAGTATTTAGCTGACTATGTTATCCATCAGTTCCAGTATGCAGAATAAAGATACAGTCAGTGGGTCAGTTTTCCCCTGACTATGCTATGTGTATTATGCATGTGTGTGTGTGTGTGTTTGGACACACACACACACACTGTAGAATCTGTGTCCCCTTTAACGTCACAGCCATCAGCCTTGGAGGCCCATCCATCCCCCCATTTCTTTCTCTCTCTCACACACACACACACTCACCACCCGCTACACCCCCCCCCACCCCGCCCATATACCCGCTGCCCCTCAAGCCTACTGTCACCTCTTGCACCCAGCATCCTCTGCCCCCCACACCCACACACTCCCTCTCTCTCTCTCTCTCTCACACACACACACACACACGCAGCCTCCACCCTTTTTTTTTTTTTTTTTCCATTTCAGATGCAAAGCCAGGGCCGAGGCGAGCCGTGCATATAGTCACAGCGGCAATCTCATCTATGTCCAATCTGTCATGCCACTGCCTTTCATTATTCTCCTGCGTGGGGGGAGAGATAACGCCGAGGCATATTTTATAGACAGGCGAGAGAGAGAGAGAGAGAGAGAGAGAGAGGAAGGGAAGGAGAGAGAGAGGGAGAGTGATAGAAAAACAGAGAGCGAGGGAGATGCCAATATGTAGGGGGTGATGGCTGCGAGATATGTGGGGGTCCCGCTCTGGCCAGGGGAGAAGTGTCACTCTACTCCATTCGTATCTAGGTCAAAGCAACAGAGACGGGGGAGAGAGGGAGAGAAAAAGAGAGAGGGAAAGAGGGTGGGATGCATGGAAAAAGGCTCCTGGCGTATCTGCCAGGCAAATGAAGTGATGAAATTATTGAAATAGGGGTGAAGGGAAGAAGGAGGGATGAGGAGGAGGATGGAGAGGGAGGGAGGGAGGGAGTGCTGGTCAGTGCCATCTCCTCTCCATTAAAAATGGACAGCCTGAGGGTGGGGGGTGGAGGGGGGGGGGTGTAAATAGGCAGCAGCCATTCTTCATGGCCACTCAATGGCCCCCCATAAAACGGGCTCTCGTATGCATGCATGCACGCCGCTGTTGTTGAATATGGAAGAGTGAGGGAATGCGGCGGGGGGGGGGGGCAAATGAAGGAGGGAGGCCGGGCTTGGAGGGAGGGAGGGATGGATGGAGGGACGGGTGAATGCACAGGGGTCAGGTATTCTCTCCTGTCACCTCTGCTGCCTGGCTGCCTGGCTGACTGGTTGTCTCTCTGCTCGGCGCACTGGAATGATTGGGTCCTGGCCTGCAGAGAATGGGCCGGCCAGTTTTACATATATACATATATCACAGCCACTGTCACGCTGCGTGTGTGTGTGTGTGTGTGTGTGTGTGTGTGGGGCGAGTGGAGAGTGTGTGTTTGAATATGCAAATGCGAGCCACCGGTCCCTTTTGATTTTGTGTTTGTGCGTGTTTGTGCGCATGTCTTGTGTGTGTCTGTGTGGCCGCGCATGCATGTGTGTGTGTGTGTGTCTTTAAGCACATGTGTGTGTGTGTGTGTGTGTGTGTGTGTGTGTGTGTGTCGCCGCACTCGTGCGACATCCAGATGTCAGCGCAGCCTCACTCGGTGTCTGTCATTGAGACAGCGGGGGTGGGGTTAAGGTGACCTGTTTTAAATATAGACAGTGTCACGACAACATGCCCGACTCGACTTATAAAACCCATTTGCATAACGTTTCTCCCTTATCCCTCGCTTTCTCACTCGTTTTTTTTTTTTTTTTTTCCCTTTCTCCTCTCTCTCTCTCTCTCTCTCTCCTCCCCTTCTCCTCGGAGACAGGCGGAGCAGACACGTCGCGTTTTTTTTTTTTTTTTTTTTGCCTTTTGTCTCGGCTGTTCAAACGCGTGAGAAAGATGTCGTGTCAAGGCTTTGTTGAGCACCAAAAAAAAAAAAAAAAAAACACACGCTCTCTGGCTTATATATACCTGTGCGGCACGATGGGGGGGGGGGGGGGAAACGGAAACCAAATACAAAACACAAGTGCATCAAGGCAATGGAGTGCGGGGCGTAAAGACAAAAAAACGGGGGCTTCTTCTGTGGCTCGTCAAATGATAAAGACACCGCAGTTCTGTCGGTGCAGTATGTGCCCGCTAAATAACACCCTGACAGGACTGTAAAGTAACTGACAGGACCGTAACTCCAGTGCCACCTCTTCTTCTTCTTCTTTTCCCAATCATCGGTAGGTGTTACGCCGTTGCCGCGGCGACAAAGCCCCGATCTCTCGCGAAAAAAAGGATTCGGACGGAGGTTTGAGCGATGACACTGACGGGGCGTTTTTTTTTTTTTTTTTTTTTTTTTAAACGGACCTCATAGACCTTGGACATTGATTTCTGCTTAACTTTTGTCGCATACCTTGTCCTTCTCGAGCACTTGTGCGCGCAAAGCCTTAGTCGGTGTGCCCTTCAATTTCAATGCACACTTCACTCTGGCAAACTAATTAATTATTCGCCTCTTCACCCTCCTTTATTCATCCATTTGTTTTTTTTACCTCTGCGAAGAAGACACGCCACATTCCTTCAATACCTTTCCTTCTCCCAGACTCGGCGCCTATTCATTAGGAATTCAAATTAATCAGTATTTACTGTAGCGCTCGCCAGCCCTGCTCTCAAGTGCAATTTCTATCAACAAGGTTGAGTGGGCTTTTGTTTCTCATAGCCAATTGGAATAAAGCTTTCTCTCTCTCTCTCTTTGTCCCGCTCCCTTTTTTTTTTTAGACGTTCAATTGAACGCATCAACTAGTTCGGCGCTTAGGATGGAATTGACATTCTCCCACAATGCAATGCTACAAGGACTTTTCATTTGACATTCGATGAACTCTGAAATGAAGGTGCCCCAATAGTTGGAATATGAATCCAAGCTAATTGTGTTTTTTATTAGATCTGTGCTGCACAGTCACAACACAGATTCACACATCCGCTCCGACAGAGAGGCCCGAGAATTTATCTTTGTTTGAAGGATAAGGCCGGTGTTTTTTAATGCGTTGCTTACCGTCAACAAATCCTATGAAAATAACAAAATCAGTAATGATTTTTGAAAAAAAACGGTTAAAAACACATCAAAGGGCCATTCCGTTGCTCTGGGCAGCATATTTCATCATCACGATGCACCGGGCCGGCCGACTTTTTCCTCAAACAACTTAATAAGCCGGCTGTAAACACTTTGCGATCTCAGGAAAGTAGTTCCGTAGCACCGAAAATAGTCCCCGGCGTAATGAAGAATTTGTTCCCATTTGAATTTGATTTGGTAATAACTACAACAGCCTGACCTTTCGTGGTAACAGTTAGCGATTTTTAAAATGGAAACTATGTCTTTGTGAGCTGTATTTAAAGGTTTTTAGCTTACAATTGGAGCCAATGACTTCCGGGTTGACGGCTAAAAACGGTACGTGGGAAGTCAGAGTAAGTAACGGGAGTAGAGCAAACGCATTGTTGATTTTGTTATTTTCATAGGATTTGTTGACGGTAAGCAATGCATTAAAAAACACCAGCCTTATCCTTTAAGCGTCGACTTTGAACAGTCGCACATGCACAAGTGACATTTCCATATGTTGGTCCCACCGCACATGGCCTCAGTGGGTGAACTGTTGCTAGGCTCTCTGTCTCTTCTCTCTCTGTATAGCTGTCTATCACTGAGGTAGACGCATCACAGTAATTAAACACTAGGGCCAGTGAGGTGTGTGTGTGTGTGTGTGTCTGTGTGCATGTATGTGTGCATGTGAGTGTGGGTGCCTTTGCATGTCTGAGCATCTACACATGAGCACACCCATATGTGTCTTTGTATGCGAATGTGTGTTGCGGGGGATAAACCTACTCCAGTGTGTAATCGGCAGTATTTAACACTCTGAGGCTCTGAGGCACAGGAGTGAAGCCAGTGTGTTTTTCCTCGTGATTCTACATTATAGCATGTGTCATGTTGAAAACACCTCATATAACCCCTTGTTAATTTTGTGCGTTGCAACATTTGCCCCAATAAATGACGCTCCCATTGATCTGTGTGTGCATATTTCCTTTAATACCTTATTATTTGTACTGCAGCACCTTAGCCAAGTCAGTTCTCAATGTGTGGAGTGGATTTTTCTACACTGCATAAGCTGCTACATTTCTACACACCCCACTTTTCATCTTAGCCAAGGTTGTGATTACAGAGAAATATATAGACTGCTGTTAAAGTTATTGACCTCTGGTCAAAACTAGCCTTTTGGCCTTTGCAAGCTTTGCCTTTACACAACTTCTTACTTAACAAGGCCAGGCAGAAAAACCCACAGATCTAATTGAATATTGATATGTGTGTGTGTAGAGGGCCAGCGCGAGGCTCACCCATGCTAAGCCATTCAATGCATCCTCTTGATTGAAATTCCATTAGCTTGTTAGCGGAGGATAGCGGAGAGTCGGTGAATACTTAGCCTTGTTAGCCGAGGCGCAGGGTAAATGAGTGTGCACAGGGTCATTGTCCACTTAAAACTCGCTCGGCAAACTGGCGGCCAGCTTGAATAATTCATGGAGCATGACCCGCGCTGACTGGGCTTTAAACGAGTGTAGCTTCTCTTTCTGTCTGTTTGGTTAATATCTCCGCTCCAGAGTTAATTAGCTTTTTACTTTTTTTTTCAGCCAGCTGGGCGTGCAGCGGTCAGGGACTTCTGTCCCCGCGGACAGACCA